>NC_042963.1:42744004-43009004 GCF_901001165.1 Salmo trutta
TTCCCACTCACCTTCTGTGGATCCCTATGAGGCCCCCCGCTCTGTGTCCTCTGTACCTGCGTCTCTTCCTCTTGCAAATAACTGGGATGATGGCCTTGTCGGGTGTTCAGAGAATGTCCTGTGTGTCCTGCTTGTTGAAGAAAAAAACTTTGTCTAATCCGAGGTGAGTGATCGCTGTCCTGATATCCAAAAGCAATTTTTTGCCATAAGATATGGTTGGAGAAACATTATGTACAAAATAAATGAAATAACGCGAAAAAACCCCCACATAATAGCACAATTGGTTGGGCGCCTGTAAAACTGCTGCCATTTCTTCCGGCGCCATTTTACTATCATAACGAGCATCCTGGTGACCTAGAGGCCAGAGAGGGAGCACACGTGACAACCAGGCAGAGAAGACTTTATTAATTCTAGTGTGTATTGTGAAGCTTCCAGATACAGTTGAAGTCTGAAGTTTGCATACACCTTAGCCAAATACATTTAAACTCAGTTTTTCACAATTCCTGACATTTAATACTAGTAAAAATTCCTTGTCTTAGGTCAGTTAGGATCACCACTATATTTTAAGAATGTGAAATGTCAGAATAATAGTAGAGAGAATTATTAATTTCAGCTTTTATTTCTTTCATCACATTCTCAGTGGGTCAGAAGTTTACATACACTCAATTAGTATTTGGTAGCATTGCCTTTAAATTGTTTAACTTGAGTCAAAGGTATCGGGTAGCCTTCCACAAGCTACCCACAATAAGTTGGGTGAATTTTGGCCCATTCCTCCTGACAGAGCTGGTGTAACTGAGTCAGGTTTGTAGGCCTCTTTGCTCGCACACGCTTTTTCAGTTCTGTCCACACATTTTCTATGGGATTGAGGTCAGGGCTTTGTGATGGCCACTCCAATACCTTTACTTTGTTGTCCTTAAGCCATTTTGCCACAACTTTGGAAGTATGCTTGGGGTCATTGTCCATTTGGAAGACCCATTTGCGACCATACTTTAACTTCCTGACTGATGTCTTGAGATGTTGCTTCAATATATCCGCATAATCTTCCTACCTCATGATGCCATCTATTTTGTGAAGTGCACCAGTCCCTCCTGAAGCAAAGCACCCCCACAACATGACGCTGCCACCCCGTGCTTCACGGTTGGGATGGTGTTTTTCGGCTTGCAAGCCTCCCCCCTTTTTCCTCCAAACATAACGATGGTCATTACGGCCAAACAGTTCTATTTTTGTTTCATCAGACCAGAGGACATTTCTCCAAAAGTACGATCTTTGCCCCCATGTGTAGTTGCAAACCGTAGTCTGGCTTGTTTATGGCGGTTTTGGAGAAGTGGCTTTTTCCTTGCTGAGAGGCCTTTCAGGTTATGTCGATATAGGACTCGTTTTACTGTGGATATAGATACTTTTGTACCTGTTTCCTCCAGCATCTTCACACCTCTCTCTAATATCAATATGCCTCGTCCATTACTGTCCTGGTTAGTGATTACTGTCTTATTTCACTGTAGAGCCTCTAGCCCTGCTCAATAACCATGTTGTTCCACCTCCTACATACACATTACTCTCTGTTCCGAACGTGCTAGACGGCCAGTTCTTATAGCCTTTAGCTGTACCCTTATCCTACTTCTCCTGTGTTCCTCTGGTGATGTGGAGGATAATCCAGGTCCTGCAGTGCCTAGCTCCACTCCCACTCCCCAGGTGCTCTCATTTGTTGACTTCTGTAACCGTAAAAGCCTTGGTTTCATGCATGTTAACATTAGAAGCCTACTCCCTAAGTTTGTTTTACTCACTGCTCTAGCACACTCTGCCAACCCGGATGTCTTAGCCGTGTCTGAATCCTGGCTTAGGAAAACCACCAAAAACCCTGAAATCTCCATCGCTAACTATAACATTTTCCGGCAAGATAGAACTGCCAAAGGGGGCGGTGTTGCAATCTACTGCAAAGATAGCCTGCAGAGTTCTGTATGACTATCCAAGTCTGTACACAAACAATTCGAGCTTCTACTTATAAAAATTCACCTTTCCAGAAACAAGTCTCTCACTGTTGCCGCTTGCTATAGACCACCCTCTGCCCCCAGCTGTGCCCTCGATACCATATGTGAATTGATTGCCCCCCATCTATCTTCTGAGCTCGTGCTACTAGGTGACTTAAACTGGGACATGCTTAACACCCCGGCCATCCTACAATCTAAGCTTGATGCCCTCAATCTCACACAAATTATCTATGAACCTACCAGGTACAACCCCAAATCCGTAAACACGGGCACCCTCATAGATATCATCCTAACTCATTGCCTGCATCCGTAATGGGTCTGCGACCAAACGACCACCCCTCATCACTGTCAAACGCTCCCTTAAACACTTCTGCGAGCAGGCCTTTCTAATCGACCTGGCCGGGGTATCCTGGAATGACATTAACCTCACCCCGTCAGTAGACGATGCCTGGCTATTCTTTAAAAGTGCCTTCCTCACCATCTTAAATAAGCATGCCCACTCAAAACATTTTGAACTAGGAATAGATATAGTCCTTGGTTCACTCCAGACCTGTCTGTCCTTGACCAGCACAAAAACATCCTGTGGCGTTCTGCATTAGCATCAAATAGCCCCCGTGATATGCAACTTTTCAGAGAAGTTAGGAACAAATATAACAAACAGGCAGTTAGAAAAGCTAAGGCTAGCTTTTTCAAACAGAAATTTGCATCCTGTAGTACTAACTCAAAAATGTTCTGGGACATTGTAAAGTCCATGGAGAATAAGAGCACCTCCTCCCAGCTGCCCACTGCTCTGAGGCTAGGAAACACTGTTACCACCGATAAATCCACTATAATTGAGAATTTCAATAAGCATTTCTCTACGGCTGGCCATGCTTTCCAACTGGCTACCCCTACCCCGGTCAACTGCCCGGCACCCTCCACAGCAACCCGCCAAAGCCCCCACCATTTCTCCTTCACCCAAATCCAGATAGCTGATGTTCTGAAAGAGCGGCAAAATCTGGACCCATACAAATCAGCCGGGCTAGACAATCTGGACCCTCTCTTTCTAAAATTATCTGCCGAAATTGTTGCAACCCTTATTACTAGCCTGTTCAACCTCTCTTTCATATCGTCTGAGATTCCCAAAGATTGGAAAGCTGCCGCGGTCAAACCCCTCTTCAAAGGGGGTGACACTCTAGACCGAAACTGCTACAGACCTATATCTATCTTACCCTGTCTTTCTAAGGTCTTCGAAAGCCAAGTTAACAAACAGATTACCGACCATTTCGAATCCCACCGTACCTTCTCCGCTATGGAATCTGGTTTCAGAGCTGGTCATGGGTGCACCTCAGCCACGCTCAAGGTCCTAAACGACATCATAACCGCCATCGATAAGAGACATTAATGTGCAGCCGTATTCATCGACCTGGCCAAGGCTTTTGACACTGTCAATCACCACATTCTTATTGGCAGACTCGACAGCCTTGGTTTCTCAAATGATTGCCTCGCCTGGTTTACCAACTACTTCTCTGATAGAGTTCAGTGTGTCAAATCGGAGGGCCTGTTGTCCGGACCTCTGGCAGTCTCTATGGGTGTGCCACAGGGTTCAATTCTCGGGCCGACTCTCTTCTCTGTATACATCAATGATGTTGCTCTTGCTGCTGGTGATTCTCTTATCCACCTCTACGCAGACGACACCATTCTGTATACTTCTGGCCCCTCTTTGGACACTGTGTTAACTAACCTCCAGACGAGCTTCAATGCCATACAACTCTCCTTCCGTGGCCTCCAACTGCTCTTAAACGCAAGTAAAACTAAATGCATGCTATTCAATCAATCACTGCCTGCACCTGCTCGCCCGTCCAGCATCACTACTCTGGACGGCTCTGACGTAGAATACGTGGACAACTACAAATACCTGGGTGTCTGGTTAGACTGTAAACTCTCCTTCCCGACTCACATTAAGCATCTCCAATCCAAAATTAAATCTAGAATCAGCTTCCTATATCGCAACAAAGCATCCTTCACTCATGCTGCCAAACATACCCTCGTAAAACTGACCCTCCTACCGATCCTCGACTTCGGTGATGTCATCTATAAAATAGCCTCCAACACTCTACTCAACAAACTGGATGCAGTCTATCACAGTGCCATCCGTTTTGTCACCAAAGCCCCATACACTACCCACCATTGCGACCTGTACACTCTCGTTGGTTGGCCCTCACTTCATACTCGTCGCCAAACCCACTGGCTACAGGTTATCTACAAGTCTCTGCTAGGTAAAGCCCCGCCTTATCTCAGCTCACTGGTCACCATAGCAGCACCCACTCGTAGCACGTGCTCCAGCAGGTATATCTCACTGGTTACCCCCAAAGCCAATTCCTCCTTTGGTCGTCTTTCCTTCAAGTTCTCTGCTGCCAATGACTGGAACGAACTGAAAAAATCTCTGAAGCTGGAGACTCATATCTCCCTCACTAGCTTTAAGCACCAGCTGTCAGAGCAGCTCACAGATCACTGCACCTGTACATAGCCCATCTGTAAACAGCCCATCTATCTACCTACCTCATCCCCATACTGTATTTATTTATTTATCTTGCTCCTTTGCACCCCAGTATCTCTACTTGCACATTCATCTTCTGCACATCTACCATTCCAGTGTTTAATTGCTATATTGTAATTACTTCGCCACCATGGCCTATTTATTGCCTTAACTTACCTCATTTGCACTCACTGTATATAGACTTTCTGTTTTCTTTTGTTCTACTGTATTATTGACTGTATGTTTTGTTTATTCCATGTGTAACTCTGTGTTGTTGTATGTGTCGAATTGCTATGCTTTATCTTGGCCAGGTCGCAGTTGCAAATGAGAACTTGTTCTCAACTAGCCTACCTGGTTAAAAATAAAGGTGAAATAAAATAAAAAAGGTCCTTTGCTGTTGTTCTGAGATTGATTTGCACTTTTCCCACCAAAGTACGTTCATCTCTAGGAGACAGAATGTGTCTCCTTCTGAGCAGTATGCCGGCTGCATGGTCCCATGGTATTTATACTTGCGTACTATTGTTTGTACAGATGAACGTGGTACCTTCAGGCGTTTGGAAATTGCTCCTAAGGATGAACCAGACTTGTGGAGGTCTACAATTTTTCTTCTGAGGTCTTGGCTGATTTCTTTTGATTTTCCCATCATGTCAAGCAAAGAGGCCCTGAGTCTGAAGGTAGGCCTTGAAATACATCCACAGGTACACCTCCAATTGACTCAAATTATGTCAATTAGCCTATCTGAAGCTTCTAAAGCCATGACATAATTTTCTCGAATTTTCCAAGCTGTTTAAAGGCACAGTCAACTAAGTGTATGTAAACTTCCGACTTCAACTGTATATACAGTCACCTTTACGGTGGGTACTTACACTTAATGCAGCATGCAGGTAATGTTTTCACATACAATTTAAGCAAAGATGAAAGAATAAGATAGTCAGCTCTCTGGGTGCACCATGCATGTTTTAGAGAATAACCCAAAACAGAGAGCTAATAGGTAGAATGGTCATTCCACCAAATGAGTACCTTTTGCCTCCCTTTGATATTTTAGGTAGAAATTGTGCACCAATATTGAGTTTTAAAAGTCTGAGTTAAATGAAGTGCCCTTTAATACAGACCACATGAAAAATTCAATAAATCTGATTTGTTTGTATGAATAAAGACTTGCTTGCTAAAGTGCCAAAATTCTGGATTTTGACATATCCCTCTGTGCACCCTCGGTGACTTCTAGGAAGATTTTAACCCGCTTAACCCCAAACTTTCTCCAAGTTTTCACCCTCACCAAGTTTTCACCATCATTGTAAAGCCCTAGTTATTTTGTTGCGTTGACAAAGTCAAGTCTGAAGATTATTATTTATTTCATGTGATTGTTGATTAACCTAATCACATTAAATGTCTGTCCCTCATTTTAAGGTCAACCCTGTTATGAGAACTGAACTCTCTTTTTAATATGGTGAAACTATTCCTTTTTAAATGTGTATTTCAAAAGAAACATTGAACATCAAATCATAGTGTAAAATCAGGTGAGCTTGTTCTACACTTTTTGGCCATATCCAGGTGTTTTGTGGTGTAAAAGCGGGTCAAGCATAACACAGCAACCCTGTTACCCATAGACAGACATGCTAGAAATGTTTTAACAATTATACTTAACAAAAAATATGAACGCAACATGTAAAGTGTTGGTCCCATGTTTCATTATCTGAATTAAAATATCCCAGAAATCTTCCCTACACACAAAAAATTTAATAAAATGTATGCACTCTACTGTAAGTCGCTTTGGATAAGAGCGTCTGCTAAATGACTAAAATGTAAAAAATGTACATGTAAAATGCTTATGTTTCTCAAATTCTGTGCATACATTTGTTTATATCCCTGTTAGTGAGCATTTCCCCTTTGCCAAGATCATCCATCCACCTGGCATGTGTGGCATATCAAGAAGATGATTAAACAGCATAATCATTACACAGGTGCACCTTGTGCTGTGGCCACAACAGCCTGATCAACTCTATGCGAAGGAGATGTGTTGCACTGCACGAGGCAAATGGTGGTCACACCAGATACTGACTGGTTATTAAGGTATCTGTGACCAACAGATGCATATCTGTATTCCCAGTCATGTGAAATCCATAGATTAGGGCCGAATTAATTCCAATTTGTACTATATGTTATGAATTTGTTGTGCTTAAGATCCTGGAGTGCATCTTTAATAGGCACTTGCTATAGTATTTTTTTAGATGGGAAAACTTGTTTTTTATTAAGTTGAATGTGTTCTTTATGACAGAATGTAAACATTAGGTCAAATAAACGAAGTTAGACTACCCAATAGGTACTCATTTGGTGGAACGACCCAGAATCATGGGTAAGATAAAAGACACCAGACTTCGTTGATGTTTTCCCAGAGGGCTGTTCAGCCAGAAAGCACCGCATATTGAAACACAGCCTCCCTGTTCCTCTAGTTAAAATAAATAGTATTTACATTTACCTGATTCTGAATACAGTAAGGTCAAGTATGCTCCAGCAGAATACTTGAGAGAGGGGTGTGGGGCCTGGGGATATCCCCCTGTCAGAATGTTTGACAGTTTACCCTATAGCCCTGATGCAAATTCAAAGCCCTACGAACACTAATCAATCTACACTTTGATATATGCAAACAATAACATAGGTATGTGTGTCATATTTTACCAGCCCTGAGACAGAGATTCCCATGTCATTCACTATTACTACTCCCATATACAGTGTACTGTACATATACAACCCTGAATTAACCCCACATCCAATCCTTCCGTTCCCTCTCATCTTTTGGTTTCTTTATCTTTACAACATCCTCCTGATCAGTTTCCCCCTCCGCTCTTTTATGGTAACCTGCACCCTTCTTCCCTGTCTTGTAAACTCTCACCCACTGGGGGATCCTCCAGGCAGCAGACTACTACACCCCCACTAGGGGGTGAGGTGCGGGGGAATGCATGGCTGGTCTGTGGGGAGAGCTGGAAGTTGGAGTCGGTCCCCGCCACTGGAGGTGTTGGGCCCCAGCCGTCAGATGTCTCTGTCTGGTGCATCTGCTACACCATATATCTGTGACCCAAGCTGACTGACAGAGCCCCTTTGCCCCTAAGCCAGGAAACACAAGCTGGCGTACCACATCCCAGCAGTGCTATCCCTCTCTTTGTGGGCTTGAGTTATGACGTGCCACAATCATTTGCCGCTCGCAGACAGCTGCCCTGACAATTGGTGACAAGTGAGGCAGTGTATGAAGGGTTGGCATGGCTGGTCATCACTGGACAGACCAGAGTGTGGGGTCACTGGAGGCAGATATAAGAGAGCCAGACAGACACAGCATGTTGGTTAAGTCTGTAAAAAACAACAGTTAACCATGAAACAAAGACTACAGAGTGTTGGGCACTTGTCCTGTCAGCAGTCTTCTGTACTAGAGCTCAGAGCTGTCCCATATGTGACCCGTTTCAAGAAACCAGGCGTATGTCGCACGTCACTACTTCGCAGGAGAGGCATTTCATAGGTTTTTTAAAATGTATTTTTAATCAAAAGGTCCTTCGCCTCTCCTGAGCCCGTTAGGGAGTTGCAGCGATGAGACAAGATCTTAACTACCAATTGGATATCACGAAATTGGGGAGAAAAAGGGGGTAAAATTAAAAACTAAGGGCCTCCATGACAGAGGGAGAAGACTTCATCTATGTATACGGGTAAGAGTCTACCTACATTTTCAGATATTATACGTTTCTAATTTTGCCCAAAAGTCATTTTCATTGCAAGTTAAAGCGTACTGTTAGCTAACTAGCTAACATTACGTGTATGATCTGTGTAGTAATATTATTTGTATCTCAGAAAGCAATTTGCATTGCTAGTTATAGCCTAATGTTAGCTAGCTAGCAAACATTAAACCTAGTTGGTTAGCTATTGCTACCTGCAGATTCATGCATGGTAGAATTGCCGCATTCAAAACAACTGGGAACTCTGAGAAATACGAGGTAAAATCATGACGTCAGTGATCTTCAGGTCGGAAAGTTGGCGCTCTAGAAAAAGGCCCGAGTTCCTGAGTTGGAATTCCGAGTTGGATGACCGTTGAAATCGATTTCTCCCAGTCGGAGCTCGTTTTTTTAACGTTTTTTTTTTAGTTCTTTTGAACGCTCGGAAGTCGGAGATTTCCTAGTTCCCAGTTGTTTTGAACACGGCATTAGAGTTGGGATTACGGTTAATTGTTTAGCTAGGTAGCTAATGCACCCTAGCCTTGTAGCATAGCATTACTACGCTAATACTGAATAAAAAGAATTAGCAAAATGTTCAATGCAAAAAGTACTAATCCCTCAGTACACAATTCATGTTCTTTGCATATGAGGACTCCACATCTTGTATAAGAAACAACCAATTAAAAACAATAACAGATAATCAATCCAAGAAATTAGTTGGTCTAGTAAGTTTGCGTGACTGTAAACAACTTGGTTTACCAAGTTTAATGAATGATGAACTGCATGCTGTCCAATGTAATTAGGGTCATTAGTCAATCAGAGACACTTGGGCCCCTACTGCTTAGCCTGTTACATTGTTACAGTACATAGCTGGGAGAGTGAAGGTCACATAATAACATTGAGATACAATTCTGGGTGACTTTAACCTCCCTACGTCTACCTTTGACTCATTTCTCTCTGCCTCCTTCTTTCCACTCCTCTCCTCTTTTGACCTCACCCTCTCACCGTCCCCCCCTACTCACAAGGCAGGCAATACGCTTGACCTCATCTTTACTAGATGCTGTTCTTCTACTAATCTCACTGCAACTCCCCTCCAAGTCTCCGACCACTACCTTGTATCCTTTTCCCTCTCGCTCTCCTCCAACACTACTCACTCTGCCCCTACTCTGATGGTATTGCGCCGTCGCAACCTTCGCTCTCTCTCTCCTGCTACTTTCTCCTCTTCCATCCTATCATCTCTTCCCTCTGCTCAATCCTTCTCCAACCAATCTCCTGATTCTGCCTCCTCAACCCTCCTCTCCTCCCTTTCTGCATCCTTTGACTCTCTAAGTCCCCTATCCTCCCGGCCGGCTCGGTCCTCCCCTCCTGCTCCGTGGCTTGACGACTCATTGCGAGCTCACAGAACAGGGCTCCGGGCAGCCGAGCGGAAATGGAGGAAAACTAGCCTCCCTGCGGACCTGGCATCTTTTCAGTCCCTCCTCTCCACATTTTCTTCCTCTGTTTCTGCTGCTAAAGCCACTTTCTACCACTCTAAATTCCAAGCATCTGCCTCTAACCCTAGGAAGCTCTTTGCCACCTTCTCCTCCCTCCTGAATCCTCCCCCCCCCTCCTCCCTCTCTGCGGATGACTTTGTCAACCATTTTGAAAAGAAGGTTGACGACATCCGATCCTCGTTTGTTAAGTCAAACGACACCGCTGGTCCTGCTCACATTGTCCTACCCTATGCTTTGCCCTCTTTCTCCCCTCTCTCTCCAGATGAAATCTTGCGACTTGTGACGGCCGGCCGCCCAAGAACCTGCCCGCTTGACCCTATCCCCTCCTCTCTTCTCCAGACCATTTCCGGAGACCTTCTCCCTTACCTCACCTCGCTCATCAACTCATCCTTGACCGCTGGCTACGTCCCTTCTGTCTTCAAGAGAGCGAGAGTTGCACCCCTTCTCAAAAAACCTACACTCGATCCCTCTGATGTCAACAACTACAGACCAGTATCCCTTCTTTCTTTTCTCTCCAAAACTCTTGAGCGTGCCGTCCTTGGCCAGCTCTCTTGCTATCTCTCTCAGAATGACCTTCTTGATCCAAATCAGTCAGGTTTCAAGACTGGTCATTCAACTGAGACTGCTCTTCTCTGTGTCACGGAGGCTCTCCGCACTGCTAAAGCTAACTCTCTCTCCTCTGCTCTCATCCTTCTAGACCTATCTGCTGCCTTTGATACTGTGAACCATCAGATCCTCCTCTCCCCCCTCTCCGAGTTGGGCATCTCCGGCGCGGCTCACTCTTGGATTGCATCCTACCTGACTGGTTGCTCCTACCAGGTGGCGTGGCGAGAATCCGTCTCCGCACCACGTGCTCTCACCACTAGTGTCCCCCAGGGCTCAGTTCTAGGCCCTCTCCTATTCTCGCTATACACCAAGTCACTTGGCTCTGTCATATCCTCACATGGTCTCTCCTATCATTGCTACGCAGACGACACACAATTAATCTTCTCCTTTCCCCCTTTTGATAACCAGGTGGCGAATCGCATCTCTGCATGTCTGGCAGACATATCAGTGTGGATGACGGATCACCACCTCAAGCTGAGCCTCGGCAAGACGGAGCTGCTCTTCCTCCCGGGGAAGGACTGCCCATTCCATGATCTCGCCATCACGGTTGACAACTCCATTGTGTCCTCCTCCCAGAGTGCTAAGAGCCTTGGCGTGACCCTGGACAACACCCTGTCGTTCTCCGCTAACATCAAGGCGGTGACCCGATCCTGTAGGTACATGCTCTACAACATTCGCAGAGTACGACCCTGCCTCACACAGGAAGCGGCGCAGGTCCTAATCCAGGCACTTGTCATCTCCCGTCTGGATTACTGCAACTCGCTGTTGGCGGGGCTCCCTGCCTGTGCCATTAAACCCCTACAACTCAGCCAGAACGCCGCAGGCCGTCTGGTGTTCAACCTTCCCAAGTTCTCTCACGTCACCCCGCTCGTCCGAAGCTCGCATCTGCTACAAGACCATGGTGCTTACCTACGGAGCTGTGAGGGGAACGGCACCTCCTTACCTTCAGGCTCTGATCAGTCCCTACACCCAAAGAAGGGCACTGCGTTCATCCACCTCTGGCCTGCTCGCCTCCCTACCTCTGCGGAAGCACAGTTCCCGCTCAGCCCAGTCAAAACTGTTCGCTGCTCTGGCACCCCAATGGTGGAACAAGCTCCCTCATGACGCCAGGACAGCGGAGTCAACCACCACCTTCCGGAGACACCTGAAACCCCACCTCTTTAAGGAATACCTGGGATAGGATTAAGTAATCCTTCTAACCCTCCCCCCCAAAAAAGATATAGATGTACTATTGTAAAGTGGTTGTTCCACTGGATATCATATGGTGAATGCACCAATTTGTAAGTCGCTCTGGATAACAGCGTCTGCTAAATGACGTAAATGTAAATGTAGATACAGTGCTGCTCAGTAGCGTACAGTACAGTAGAGTACAGTACAGTGAACAACACTATATTGCAGGTCATTGAACTCATGAACAAAAGTTTCCTCTGCAAACCTATAGTAGCCTAGATCCGCTGCCCCACAAAGCATATGCTCAGAAATACACCAAGAACCACCAGCAAGGAGCCCCTGCAGCTTACTCTCCTCTATACAAGCAAGGAGCCCCTGCAGCTTACGCTCCTCTATACCAGTATGGGGCCCCTGCAGCTTACGCTCCTCTATACCAGCAAGGAGCCCCTGCAGCTTACTCTCTTCTATACCAGCAAGGAGCCCCTGCAGCTTACTCTCTTCTATACCAGTATGGGGCCCCTGCAGCTTACTCTCCTCTATACCAGCAAGGAGCCCCTACAGCTTACTCTCTTCTATACCAGCAAGGAGCCCCTGCAGCTTACTCTCTTCTATACCAGCAAGGAGCCCCTGCAGCTTACTCTCTTCTATACAAAGCAAGGGGCCCCTGCAGCTTACTCTCTTCTATACCAGCAAGGAGCCCCTGCAGCTTACTCTCCTCTATACCAGCAAGGGGCCCCTGCAGCTTACTCTCTTCCATACCAGCAAGGGGCCCCTGCAGCTTACTCTCCTCTATACAAAGCAAGGAGCCCCTGCAGCTTACTCTCTTCCATACCAGCAAGGGGCCCCTGCAGCTTACTCTCCTCTATACCAGCAAGGACCCCCTGCAGCTTACTCTCTTCTATACCAGTATGGGGCCCCTGCAGCTTACTCTCCTCTATACCAGCAAGGACCCCCTGCAGCTTACTCTCTTCTATACCAGCAAGGAGCCCCTGCAGCTTACTCTCCTCTATACCAGCAAGGGGCCCCTGCAGCTTACTCTCTTCTATACCAGTATGGGGCCCCTGCAGCTTACTCTCCTCTATACCAGCAAGGGGCCCCTGCAGCTTACTCTCTTCCATACCAGCAAGGGGCCCCTGCAGCTTACTCTCCTCTATACAAAGCAAGGAGCCCCTGCAGCTTACTCTCTTCCATACCAGCAAGGGGCACCTGCAGCTTACTCTCCTCTATACCAGCAAGGGGCCCCTGCAGCTTACTCTCTTCTATACCAGCAAGGGGCCCCTGCAGACAGGAACTAGAAAAAGAGGCAGCGGGGTAGGAAGAGAGAGTTAAAGAGTGAGAGAGCAGGAGAGAGACAGGGAGTAAGGAAGTGGGAGAAGAGAGAGGAGGGTTCTCTGCACAAAAGAGAAGCCTGAATTAAGTCATGAGCAGCAAGCGACATAGGTTGGATTTTTAACGAATGAGATCACATCCTCTTCCCTAAATAGTAGAGGAACTCATTCTCAGTCGGACAGTGGTGCGCCAAGCAACAAAGACTGTGGACATCCACAGTGGCATGCAGCCGTGCAGCAAGCAGGGCGGTCAGATCCACCACACGTCAGCAGTCAGTACAAGTGGGACAGACATCCATTGTGCAAGAGAAAGACAGAGTGTATGTGTTTGTGTGTTTATGCATGCATGTGTCTACGCATGCATGTGTGTGTGCGTGGATGCACGTGTATGTGTGTGTGCGTGCTTGTGCGTGTGAGTGTGTGAGACTGAGTAGGTGGGTGATGGGTGTTTAACCTGTGGGGGTCTCAAGGTTACATCACTGAGAAGAGGGGCCCCCTGCACTGTTCCATATGGGGGCACCAAAGCTTTCTCTCTCTTTCACCAAATCCCATCTTGAGACCAATATGCCATTGTTGATTCATATGGACGGAACACTAAGGACAGATTCCTGGGAGAACGCAAAATAGCATGATAATGCAGAATGTTTTGGTGTGTCAAGGCTTCCTTATAATCTATAGATCATAACTAATTGCTATTTCATGATATCATTAGATCACAGAAACAATCTTGATGACACAAATCAAATTTGATACATTCTGAAGTTGCATTCTGTTGCCTATTTTTTTAGAATAAGTCATTTAAATTTAAAGATACATTATAAAAGTTTTCTATAATTTCAGCCAGTAGTTTTAAAAGTAGCACTCACAAGCCAAAATAAAATTTCCCTGAAAATTGCCAATCACCGAAAATTGTGCACAATTGTGTACAGCATCATCTGTTTCAAGATGCTACAAATTCCAATTCGTACAATATGTTACTAATTTGCAAGTGCTTAAGATCCCGTTCAATCTCTTTAAGGCTGAAAGTACCGATTTGGATCAGGTGAATAATATTGATCCAAATAGTATTCCTTTATCACACTTCATGGTAATTGAAAAAGGAAATAAATCTTAAGTTGTCTCTGGAACAGAAGTGGAATGCAGTTCTAATCGAGATCGATGTTGAGGAAATCGAGGGAGGGAGGGGTTTGACAACCTGTGTGATAATTCAAGCGCGGTGGAAGTGTTGACCCACTGTTCACCCGTCTTGGAATACCTGATGTTCAAATGCCAACCTTTCTACCCAGGGACGGACTGGGAGTAAAAAACGGCCCTGAACTTTGATCCAGACCGGCCCACTAGAACCGGCCCCCGTATACTCCACTACGGCCGCCCTGCTAATGCACACACGTACACACACGACCAGCCCCTAATACAGCCACCTAGCTGCATCACAACCATTGATCACTATTGCAGTACTACTTTAAAAAGGCAGCAGAACACACACACAAACGCTGCACATTGTTATAAAACTTATACAGAACACACACTGAATTTGTCATGATTGAACTACCTCACATCACATGAAGCCTAGAGTGAAAAAGAGATTCTAAAATATCCACAATACTCACTGAGACATAGAGCTGTCTAACTGCTGCTCAGGGTCAGCTGGCTGGCTTTATGTCATGGAAGTACACCTTCTAAAAAAACAATGGTTGAACACCTCTCCAAACATAGAACGTAACCTGTTAGAGAGCAGCACAAGCCATCATCGGTCGTGATTCATCTACATCACCTGAAGCCTGGAGTAAAAAAGAGATGCTATAATATCCACAATACTCACTGAAACAGAACTGTCAAACTGCTGCTCAGGGTCAGCTGGCTGGCTTCACTGGACAAAATACTGGACAGAAATATTACAGACAGGAAAAAGAGACATTATAAATGTAGGAGTAAAATAATTGTAATTAAGCATATTATAGGAAATAGGTAGCAACTACCTTATTGGAGGAGGAATTTTCTCAACAACTCGTTTTTCTCTGCAACTCTATCAATCACCATGTCAGTATCCAGGGTCATTAGGATGTCCTTCTCAGTGGCCATCAGCATCAGCAAGGCCTCTAGGTGTTCTTGTGAGAGAGTGCTCCTGAGTCTGCTCTTGATATACTTTAAGGTAGAGAAACTTTGCTCACAAGCTACCTGGGTAACTGAGAGGGTGAGTAGGAACTTGTATCCAAGGCCAAGGATATGGTATGCATCAGTCAGCAGGTTGTATTGTCTCAGCATCTGGTAACAACACAGTGGACATTCTCTGGATGAGCAGCATTTATTCTTAATTTCCACCTCATCTTCATTTCCATCAGAGCCGTCCTCCACTGTCCTGGTCATGTATTCCTCCAATCCTGAACTTTTCAGTCTTTTCCACTGTACAGCGAGGCTCCTCAGCTCACACTACAAATTGTCAACAGTTGCTCCGCTATCAAATCAAAGCAAACATTTTTCTGAGCTCTTGAAGGGCTGTCTCTGGAAGACCCTTGGATGTTATTTGGGAGAGGTTTTTAGGGTCCAGAAGGGCAAGGTCAGCATATAGAGTTCCATGAGACAGTATCCACAGGCGATTTCTGTCTGTGAATGTATCCATAATTTGATTGTAGACTTGAACTTTATAGGCACTCTCTGCCCCTGTCAAGCTTCATCTTAAGCAGTCTCTCCAGACATGATTATCTTCTTTCTTGCCCTTTTCTGTGGCAGAGTGGCTTCCACCTCCTCCAGCTCTGTGTCATCCTGTTCTTTGATCTTCTTATTTGCTAACTGAACAAATGTGTCTGTAGCTGCCTTAATGTTGTCAAAGTCTCTTGACATGCCTTTAAGGGTTTCCTGTGTAGCCACAACCATTCGATGGGCAGACAGGATGTCCATCCCACCAGTCTGCAGGTATTTGGACAGGGGTGACGTGTTCTCAAATATCCAAAGAAATATTTGAGCTGTCAGTATCGTCTCATACCGGAGAAGAGCCTCTTGTGTGAGGATTACTTCAACATAGAGATCCTGGTCTGGTTTTTCAAAGGATCCAAAGACCTTCTTCAAAGCACTATCCTTAGCCCACCAGTGTGTTTCTCCGATTGGAGATAGGCGTCTGTGTCGCATGTCCTCGCTCTTCTTCTCCCACATCCATCCTTTGGTAGGATTCACGGAGTAACACAGCAATGTTGTTAAGGAGAGCAAACGTTGACCCACTTGCTAAAACAATTTCAGTTGTGTCAGACAAACCAGATTAAGAACATGTGCATAGCACCATACATGTACTTGATTGGGGGACTTTGAGGATAACAGAGTAGAGAAGCCATTATATTTTCCCTGCATATTGGATGCTCCATCCGTAGCATTGCCAATGCACTTGCTCATGTCTAATTTGAGTTTATCCACGACATCTGTCAACAACTGGACAAAGTACTGTCCAGTGGACGCCTCCCACTTCACAGCCACAAGCCTCTCTTGTACGACGTCTGTCACATGTCTCACAATGACAGAGCACTGGTCTTGAGAAGTAATGTCCTGAGTTGTGTCGATCTGGACAGAGAACATTCCAGCTTGCTCAATTTCACTTGACATGGTCTCTTGGATAATGCTCTGAATTGTGTGAATGACGTTGTTGACAGAATTTTTTGAGAGGAGTGTGATTAGAGAACCTTTGCCACAATATATTATAATCTCCAAGAAATGACCGTGATCGATACTGGTGTCCTCTAATGTATACACAGCCTCAGACTGCATCCCCCTGTAACTGAACCCCCTCTTGCCAATGACTTTCACTATGTCTACGACACGTTCGAGCACCTGCCTTCTCCTGCGTACCTGCTCTCTTTGGGCAGACACCTGATTGCCACTGAGCAGACCATGAATGTCTGCTTTGGAGGACCTTAAAAAGTATGTCTCAGCACTACTTCTGTGCATGTTGCTCTTCTCGTGCTCTTCTCCCCTTTGGTGAACATGTTTCCAATCCGTCATTCCACTCATAAAAATACTGCTGTCAGTAGGCTTTGCAAATGCCATACAAATTGAACAGTATAACACATGGCTTTCTTCATTGTATGACAGCCATTTCCGATTGGTGCCGTCTTTAAAACAGAAAACCCTCTGTACCACAGAGTTTTTTTATTCCTGCATAGGGTAGAAGCCCAATTTTTTTTAGGTCATCTGACTTGGGTCTCTTGAAATAACCAAAAGTTGTTCTGGCATCCTGGCCTTCCCTGACTCTCTCTTCCACTGAAACTGGACTGGGCCTGTCATCAAACCCAAAGATCCTCTCTTCCACTGAAACTGGACTGGGCCTGTCATCAACCTCAATGCTCTCTTCCACTGAAACTGGACTGGGCCTGTCATCAACATCAATGCTCTCTTCCACTGAAACTGGACTGGGCCTGTCATCAACATCAATGCTCACTTCCACTGAAACTGGACTGGACCTATCATCAACCTGGATATTAATAAAATAATATATAAATTAACTAATAATGATCCAATTTTGAAAACTACAAAAACACAGCAGCAGCCCCACTATTTCATATCAAGTGAAAGAATGACAACACAACTGTAACGGCTCTCGTTGGTGGTAGAAGTAGACCAAGGCGCAGCGTGGTAAGTGTTCATGATTCGTTTATTCAAGAAACACTAAAACAAAGTAACTACAGCAACAAAACGAAAGCGAACAGTTCTGTCAGGCACAGACACTAAACAGAAAATAAGATCCCACAAAAACCCAAAAGGAAAATGACAACTTATATATGATCCCCAATCAGAGACAACGATAGACAGCTGCCTCTGATTGGGAACCACACTCGGCCAAACACAAAGAAATAGAAAACAGACTTTCCCACCCGAGTCACACCCTGACCTAACCAAACATAGAGAATAATAAGGATCTCTAAGGTCAGGGCGTGACAGTACCCTCCCCCCCAAAGGTGCGGACTCCGGCCGCAAACCTGAACCTATAGGGGAGGGTCCGGGTGGGCATCTACTCTCGGTGGAGGCTCCGGTGCGGGACGCAGACCCCGCTCAGCTTGAGGCTCCCCGCACTTCGGTGGCGCCTCTGGTGCAGGGATCGTCGCCGGGACCTCCGGACTGTAGATCGTCATCGGGGACTCCAGGCTAGGAACCCCCCCTGTAAGCTCCGGACCGGAGACCCTCTCAGGAGGCACCGGACTGGGAATCTTTGCTGCAGGCTCCGGACTGGGGACCGTCGCTGGAGGCTCCGGACTGGGGACCGTCGCTGGAAGCTCCGGACTGGGGACCGTCGCTGGAGGCTCCGGACTGCGGACCGTCGCTGGAGGCTCCGGACTGCGGACCGTCGCTGGAGGCTCCGGACTGCGGACCGTCGCAGGAGGCTCCGGACTGCGGACCGTCGCCGGAGGCTCCGGACTGCGAACCGTCTCCGGAGGCTTCGGGCCATGGATCGTCACTGGAGGCTTCGTGCCATGGATCGTCACTGGAGGCTTCGTGCCATGGATCGTCACTGGAGGCTTCGTGCCATGAATCATCACTGGAGGCTTCGGGCCATGGATCATCACTGGAGGCTTCGTGCAATGGATCATCACTGGAGGCTTCGTGCCATGGATCATCACTGGAGGCTTCGTGCCCTGGATTATCACTACAGGCTTTGTGCCATGGATCATCACTGAAGGCTTGGTGCGTGGAGCCGGCACAGGGCATACCAGCCTGGGGAGACGCACTGGAGACTGGGTGCGTGGAGCAGGCACAGGGTGTACCAGGCTGGAGAGACTCACTGGAGGCCGGATGCGTGGAGCAGGCACAGGGTGTACCCGGCTGGAGAGACGCACTGGAGGCCGGGTGCGTGGAGCAGGCACAGGATATACTGGGCCGTGGAGACGCACTGGAGGTCTGGAGCGTAGAGCTGGCACAACCCGTCCTGGCTGGATGCTCACTTTAGCCCGGCAAGTGCGGGGCGCTGGCACAGGACGCACTGAGCTGTGAAGGCGCACTGGCGACACAGTGTGGGGAGCCGGCACAGGATATCCTGGACCGAGGAGGCGTACTGGAGACCAGGAGCGCTGAGCCGGCACAACCCGTCCTGGCTGAATGCCCACTCTAGCCCGGCAAATGCGGGGAGCTGGCAACGAGCGCACCGGGCTGTGAATGCGCACTGGATATACAGTGCACATCATCGCATAATACGGTGCCTGACCGGTCCCACGCTCCCCACAGTAAGCACGGAGAGTTGGCTCAGGTCTCCACCCTGACTCCACCAATCTCCCCGTGTGCCCCCCCCCCCCACAATTTTTTGGGGAGCTGCCTCTTGGGCTTCCGTTGTTGTTCTAATTCCTCGTATCGTTGCCGTTCCTATCTTGCTGCCTCCATCTCCTCCCTTGAACGGTGATACTCTCCAATCCGCGTCCAGGGCCCTTCTCCATTCAGGATTTCCTCCCATGTCCACTCATCCTGGCCACACTGCTTGGTCCGTTTTTGGTGGAATCTTCTGTAACGGCTCTCGTTGGTGGTAGAAGTAGACCAAGGCGCAGCGTGGTAAGTGTTCATGATTCGTTTATTCAAGAAACACTAAAACAAAATAACTACAGCAACAAAACGAAAGTGAACAGTTCTGTCAGGCACAGACACTAAACAGAAAATAAGATCCCACAAAACCCAAAAGGAAAATGACAACTTCTATATGATCCCCAATCAGAGACAACGATAGACAGCTGCCTCTGATTGGGAACCACACTCGGCCAAACACAAAGAAATAGAAAACATAGACTTTCCCACCCGAGTCACACCACACCACACCAAACATAGAGAATAATAAGGATCTCTAAGGTCAGGGCGTGACAACAATACGTTTTTTTGTGTGGCTTTACTCATCGTTCACACCAGACTGTTGGCATGATGATGAGTTTCAATGCATTGTCTAGTAAGAGGTGAAGTGGTAGGAACCGTGGCGATGAGGATCATACCTAGCAAATCACTGTAGCCATATTCTCCCGCACAAAATATGAATTTGAGAGGGAAAGGACTTAATTTGTTTTACAATATGTATACTATTGTCACGATTGTCGTTGGAAGCATACTCAGACCAAAGCGCAGCGTGATCTGGGTTCCACATGTTTATAAATGGAAACCCTAAAAAAAAACAATAAAGAAAAAACAAACGTGAAGCTATGGAGTGCTCACAGGCAACTACACAAAAACAAAACAAGATCCCACAAAACACAGTGGGGAAATGGCTGCCTAAATATGATCCCCAATCAGAGGCAACGCTAAACAGCTGCCTCTGATTGGGAACCATACCAAGCACACCAACATAGAAATAATAAACCTAGAACACCCCTTATTCACGCCCTGACCTACTATACCATAGAGAACCAAGGGCTCTCTATGGTCAGGGCGTGACAACTATTGGCTGTATTGACATGAAATAAGATTAAGTAATTAACGTTTGTATATGTCTAATGCAATTTAGCGTTTAGAACGACAAGACAAAAGCAATCAGAATCAAATGAATCAACTGACAGCTCGAAAACTAGCTACAATAGAAAATGGAAAAGCAGAGTAAAAAAACGTAAGGGTGGGGCTGAAAAGTTAAGAGACAAAAGAGTCAAAAGTCTTTCCCTCAAATGCAAGTAACTGTAAAAAACTAAACGACTTATTCGGTAGTAGTAGTACTAGTACCAGTGCCACCAACGCTAACATTGAAGTGCTAAACCGGCAAGAGGAAGATGCCACAACCCAGTTTGTGGGTAAAAGAGTAGATGAAGAGGACAGCGAAGCTGAAGCGGTAGATATGTGCCTAAATGTGTTACAAATACAACATGTTATACCGGAAGGCCCACTATGACCGCGGCAGAGTCATCAAATGAGCAAAAGGAAGACCCAACCATGATCTGCCCAACGATGCCCTCTATCAGATGAACTCAATGCATTTTATGGACTCTTTGACAACAACTACATCAAGCTGGGTGTGACGCCCGTCACCGACCCAGAGGACTGGGGGATCTCGCTCTCCAAGGCCGACGTGAGAAGGGTCTTTAATCAGGTCAACACCGGCAAGGCCACGGCCCCCGACGGTATTCCAGGGCGCGTTCTCAGAGCATGTGCAGAACAGCTGGCAGGCATATTCACGGTAATTTTAAACCTCCCCTTGTCCCAGTCTGTAATCCCCAGATGTTTAAGATGGCCACAATCATTCCTGTTCCTAAGAAGTCTAAGGCTTCATGCCACAATGACAACCGCCCTGTAGCACTGACTTCTGTAATCATGAAGTGCTTTAACAGGCTGGTTTTAGCACACATTAACTCCACCATTCCATCCACCATAGACCTACTCCAATTTGCATACCACCCTAACAGATCCATAGACAACGAAACCTCAATTGCTCTCCCCACTGCCCTCACCCGCCTAGATAAGAGGAATACCTACAGTTGAAGTCGGAAGTTTACATACACTTAGGTTGGAGTCATTAAAACTCGTTTTTCAACCACTCCACAAATGTCTTGTTAAAACCTGTTGGGGCTAGGGGGCAGTATTTGCACGGCCGGATAAAAATCGTACCCGATTTAAACTGGTTACTACTCTTGCCCAGAAACGAGAATATGCATACAATTAGTAGATTTGGATAGAAAACACTCTAAAGTTTCTAAAACTGTTTGAATGGTGTCTGTGAGTATAACAGAACTCATATGGCAAGCCAAAACCTGAGAAGATTCCATACAGGAAGTGCACTGTCTGACAATTTGTTCTCCTTCTGCGGCATCTCTATTAAATATACAACATCTCTGCTGTAACGTGACATTTTCTAAGGCTTCCATTGGCTCTCAGAAGGCGCCAGAAAGTGGAATGACGTCTCTCCAGTCTCTGGGCAAAAACAGCAGGAGATTTTGTGAGTGGTCAGGCTGAGAACAGTGACACTGGAGATGCGCATTCATGTGAATTCTCCATGTTTTTCTTTCTCTCTTTGAATGAATACAACGTCGCCCGGTTGGAATATTAGCGCTATTTTACGAGAAAAATCGCATAAAAATTGATTTTAAACAGCGTTTGACATGCTTCTAAGTACGGTAATGGAATATTTTGAAATTTTTTGTCACGAAATGCGCTCGCGCGTCACCCTTCGGATACGGACCTGAACGCATGAACAAAACAGAGCTATTTGGATATAACTATGGATTATTTCGAACCAAAACAACATTTGTTGTTGAAGTAGAAGTCCTGGGAGTGCATTCTGACGAAGAACAGCAAAGGTAATCCAATTTTTCTTATAGTAAATCTGAGTTTGGTGAGGGCCAAACTTGGTGGGTGTCAAATTAGCTAGCCGTGATGGCCGGGCTATCTACTCAGAATATTGCAAAATGCGCTTTCGCCGAAAAGCTATTTTAAAATCTGACACCGCGATTGCAAAAAGGAGTTCTGTATCTATAATTCTTAAAGTAATTGTTCTGTATTTTGTGAACGTTAATCGTGAGTAATTAAGTAAATTCACCGGAAGTTTGCGGTGGGTATGCTAGTTCTGAACATCACATGCTAATGTAAAAAGCTGTTTTTTGATATAAATATGAACTTGATTTAACAAAACATGCATGTATTGTATAACATAATGTCCTAGGAGTGTCATCTGATGAAGATCATCAAAGGTTAGTGCTGCATTTAGCTGTGGTTTTGGTTTTTGTGACATATATGCTAGCTTTGAAAATGGCTGTGTGATTATTTTTGGCAGGGTACTCTCCTGACATAATCGAATGTTTTGCTTTCACTGTAAAGCCTTTTTGAAATCGGACAGTGTGGTTAGATTAAGGAGAGTCTTGTCTTTAAAATGGTGTAAAATAGTCATATGTTTGAGAAATTGAAGTTATAGCATTTATGAGGTATTTGTATTTCGCGCCATGCGATTGCACTGGCTGGCAAGCGTCCCACCTTGCCCAGGGAGGTTAACAAACTATAGTTTTGGCAAGTCCTAGTAATTTTTCCAACAATTGTTTACAGACAGATTATTTCACTTATAATTCACTGTATTAAAAAGGTCTACAAAAAATTGTAGACCTTCACAAGTCTGGTTCATCCTTGGGAGCAATTTCCAAACGCCTGAAGGTACCACGTTCATCTGTACAAACAATAGTACGCAAGTATAAACACCATGGGACCACGCAGCCCGTCATACCGCTCAGGAAGGAGATGCGTTCTGTCTCCTAGAGATGAACGTACTTAGGTGTGAAAAGTGCAAATTCATCTCAGACCAACAGCAAAGGACCTTGTGAAGATGCTGGAGGAAACAGGTACAAAAGTATCTATATCCACAGTAAAACGAGTCCTATATCGACATAACCTGAAAGGCAGCTCAGCAGGGAAGAAGCCACTGCTCCAAAACTGCCATAAAAAAGCCAGACTACGGTTTGCAACTGCACATGGGGACAAAGATCGTACTTTCGGAGAAATGTCCTCTGGTCTGATGAAACAAAAATAGAACTGTTTGGCCTTAATGACCATTGTTATGTTTGGAGGAAAAAGGGAGAGGCTTGCAAGCCAAAGAACACCATCCCAACCGTGAAGCACGTGGGTGGCAGCATCATGTTGTGGGGGTGCTTTGCTGCAGGAGGGACCGGTGCACTTCACAAAATAGATGGCATCAAGAGGTAGGAAAATTATGTCGATATATTGAAGCAACATCTCAAGTCATTAGTCAGGAAGTTAAAGCTTGGCCGCAAATGGGTCTTCCAAATGGACAATGACCCCAAGCATACCTCCAAAGTTGTGGCAAAATGGCTTAAGGACAACAAAGTCAAGGTATTGGAGTGGCCATCACAAAGCCCTGACCTCAATCCTATAGAAAATTTGTGGGCAGAACTGAAAAAGCGTGTGCGAGCAAGAAGGCCTACAAACCTGACTCAGTTACACCAGCTCTGTCAGGAGGAATGGGCCAAAATTCACCCAACTTATTGTGGAAAGCTTGTGGAAGGCTACCCAAAACATTTGACCCAGGTTAAACAATTTAAAGGCAATGCTACCAAATACTAATTGAGTGTATGTAAACTTCAAACCCACTGGGAATGTGATGAAAGAAATACAAGCTGAAATAAATCATTCTCTCTAATATTATTCTGACATTTCACATTCTTAAAATAAAGTGGTGATCCTAACTGACCTAAGACAGTGAATTTTTACTAGGATTAAATGTCAGGAATTGTGAAAAACTGTGTTTAAATGTAATTGGCTAAGGTGTATGTAAACTTCCGACTTCAACTGTATTTGAAAATGCTGCTCATTTACTACAGCTCAGCATTCAACACCATTATCCCTTCCAAGCTCATCACCAAGCTTAGGACTCCGGTTCTGAACACCTCCCTCTGCAACTGAATCCTGGACTTCCTGACGGCCAACCCCAGGTGGTGAGGGTAGGCAACAACACCTCCACCATGCTGACCCTTAACATTGTGTGCTTAGTCCCCTCCTGTACTCCCTGTTCACCCACGACTGTGTGGCTACGCACGACTCCAACACCATTATCAAGTTCGCTGATGACACGACGGTGGTAGGCCTGATCACCGGCGACGATGAGTCAGCCTACAGGAGGTCAGTAACTTGGCAGTGTGGTGCCGGAGCAACAACCTCTCCCTCAACATCAGGAAGACCAAGGAGCTGATCGTGGACTCTGCGAGCACGCCCCCATCCACATCGACAGGGCGGCAGTGGAGCAGGTAGACAGCTTCAAGTTCCTTGGTGTCCAAATCACTATAGATTTCAAATGGTCCAAACACAAACGCACAGTTGTGAAGAAGGCGCGACAGTGCCTCTTCCCCCTCGGGAGGTTGAGAAAGTTTGGCATGGGCCCTCAAATCCTGAAAAGGTTCTACAGCTGTACCATTGAGAGCATATTGACTGGCTGCATAACTGCTTGGTGTGACAATAGCACCACCCTTGATCGTATGGTGCTACAGAGGGTTGTGCAGACAGCCCAGTACATCAATGGGGCCGAGCTCCCTGCCATCCAGGACCTCTATATCAGGTAGTGTGAAAAGACCTCAACCACCCAAACTATAGACTATTTTCTCTGCTGCCGCATGGCAAGAGGTACCGGTGCATCAAGTCTGACACCAAAAGGATCCCCAAGCAATACGACTGATAAATAGCTCACAAAATAGATACACGGACTGAGTTTACCTTGTATCTTTATTTACCGTTTATTTCAAGATTTGCACTGTCTCTATGCACACTCATAGGGCCCTACACACTCACACACACTGTCACTCCAACACACACACAAACACTCACTCCATCATTTGTTCACTCACACATAATATGCACATACATTTATACTGACTCTACAAACCCGCACACCCACTCACATACAAGCTGCTACTACTCTGTTTATCTTATATCCTGTTGCCTACTCACCTTACTCCCTATTACATATCTACATTCATCACTCCAGTATCCCTGCACATGCAAATCTGGTATATTTCTTGTATATAGTGTGCTTACTTACTTATTGTGTTCTTCATATTTCTTGTGAGTCTTTTCTAGTATTACATTGCTATTGATTATTGCACTGTTGGGTTTTGAGTTAGCAAGAAAGGCATTTCACTGTACTTGTGCTTGTGACATTAAAACTTGAAACTACGTAAAGAATTCAAACACTTAAGGATGGTGTCCCAGATCCGGTTTAAGCCTATTCCTGTACTAAAAAATTACTTTTACATAACTAAGATGATCAAATGAGCATATGTTGACACAGGTAGGCTTAATCTGGGTCTAGGAAACTGTCTCTTAAAGAACAGCAAGACCTTGGATTGTGTGGAGCAGAACTGTGCTCTTTCGCCCTCCCATCTCATCCCCAGACACAGACATGACCCTATGTCTGGAGCCTAAAGGGTGGGCTAGTGAAATTCTGGACTGGTGAGCTGAGTGGAGATGGTGTACAGATGGAGATACTCTCCTCTTACAGACTCAACACCATAAAGAAATTAAAGATCCAAGGAAAAAA
This sequence comes from Salmo trutta, assembly GCF_901001165.1. NCBI lineage: Eukaryota > Metazoa > Chordata > Actinopteri > Salmoniformes > Salmonidae > Salmo > Salmo trutta. Next base: position 42,769,764 of record NC_042963.1, read on the forward strand.
TGAAGGAAGGGGGATAGCCCCCCCCAAAAAAGACCACAGTGTGTTATGGGAATTTTCCTTCCTTCCTCAAATATTTCCTATATGGACCAGTTGCCGGTTATTCATTCTCTCTCTCTCTCTCTCTCTCTCTCTCTCTCTCTCTCTCTCTCTCTCTCTCTCTCTCTCTCTCTCTCTCACTCATATTCTCTTTCTCTCTCTTTCTCTCTCTTTCATATTCTCTTTCTCTCTCTCTCATATTCTCTTTCTCTTTCACTCTCTCATATTCTCTTTCTCTTTCACTCTCATTCTCTTTCTCTTTCACTCTCTCATATTCTCTTTCTCTTTCACTCTCTCATATTCTCTTTCTCTTTCACTCTCTCATACTCTCCTCTCCTCTCCTCTCCTCTCCTCTCCTCTCCTCTCCTCTCCTCTCCTCTCCTCTCCTCTCCTCTCCAGACTGGCTTTCGCTTTGGGGGGCCCTCAGCCTCCCTGTACTGACCAGGGAGCTTTCAAGGTACCCTGATGGATGCTAATGCCAGACTCTTTCAGATCGTTTTACAGGGAGACCCTTTGATGTGCCAGCAGGCCTCTCTCCCTCTCTTCTCCCTTCTCTCTCTATTTCTCTCTCCCTCTCTCTCTCTCTCTCCCTCTCTTTCTCACTCTCTTTCTCTGAGAAAAAATATATGTTGATTCCAAACGGGGTATAACTTCAGATGAGAAAGTGTTGAAGAGAGAGAGACTGAGAGAGCGAGAGAGGAGGAGAGACAGAGTGAACAACAAAGAGAGAAAGGGAGATAGAGACCAATAAAACAGAAACATTGAGGACATGCAGGAGAATGGAGGAGGAGATGGGGGAAAGGTTAAAAGGATAAAGAGAGAGAAAGAGAGAGACAGAAAGAGGAAATAGAGAGGGGAGGGGGAAAAATTAGAGGAGGCAGGGTAGAGCACTTTGGGGAGGAACAATGTTGTCGAGGCAGTTTGGTCACAGCCAGGGGCGGATGTGTCTGTGCAGTTGAGAATTTAGGAAGGAAGAATTGAAAAAGAAAGTCCGGTGAAGGAACTCCAGTCAGTAGCAGCAGCGGCAACAACAGAACTCTGAATGGTGAGGGTGCCGGGCGGACAGCTGGAGGCAGCTGATTGGCTAAGAGGCTGTGGAACTCAGGGCTGCTGCTGCTTGCTGCGGCCAGCTGCTGTGCACAGGGCTCCCAATGACAAGGCCTATAATTGATAACTAGCTGGCAGTTCAATGGGGTGGCCCGAGTGCACAGCACAGAGACAATAAAGTACTGTACAGAGGGACTCACTGTATCCTCTTTTCAAGAAAACAAAGAGAGTGAGAGAGAGACAGAGTGAGAGATTCCTCTGCGGCCCTCTGTGAGATCACTCTCTCTGGCTGCTCTGGCAGCTTGGCCTTGCATGTGCTCAGACCGCTCTCAGCCAGGCAGGCATTTTTCTTCCTCCTTCCCTTCCTTGACCACGCCATCGTTTCTCTCCTTCATTCTTTACCTCCAGAGAACGAAATGAAAGTGCATTGAAAAGTGCTTAACATTAAAGCTTCTCAGTGAAGGTGTATGAATGGTTTGCAGGTATTGCAAACAGAGAAGGTTTGCATTGCTGGAGACTGTAAAGCTTCCTGTGTGCAGCCAGCAGTGCATGCTGCTAGCCCTGTGCCCCATACCTACCGCAGCCAGATATAAAGAGCTCTTGTGAGGCAAATTCAGCTCAGGCCCTAATTAACTTTATTAGTTTCATTGTTTGTAAAGGGGGAAAGAATCATTTGTTTCTAAAATAAAAAATAAAAATATTTCCTGGAGGCAGAGCAGACGGCCAGGCTGATTATAGCATTCTGGAGGCCCAAGGCAGGCCTCACCAAGCGAACGCACCTCTGCTGGGGTAATGCTCCTGTCTATTTCCTTCTCTTACCCTCTCCCGCTCTTCTTCCTTCCCTCCCTCCCTCCCCTCTCCCTCCTTAACACACAGGCATGATGTCATCACTGTGGTTCCAGGAGGAGAGCAGGAAGCAGAGCGGTCCTCCTCCTTGTTGCTTTTATACAGTAGCAGCATCCCCCTCTCTTCCCCTCTCCAGGACAGATCCGGCCCCCAGGGGCCCCTCACTACATCAGGGGGAAGGAAGCAGCATCTCCAGCCTCCAGCCACCGGAGAGGAAAGGAAGTATCAAAGGCTTGTCTGAGCTGGAGCTGATCCACTTCACTGAAGCCTCTCACTATAGAGAGACTGATTGTGTGAGAGGGGACACAGTCAAGCAGGAGGAGTGAGTGGGTATGTGTGGCTCCACACAAACAACCGCAAAGAACAGTAGAGGACAGATAAACATGTTCATGTTAGAAACAGTACTAGCTACTGTTAGTTTGAAAAATGTCCAGTCCATCAAATAAAACATTTTGTTCAGTACATTGAATGTGCTGCGTTATGATTGTGACTGACAGACTCACTGTTTCTGTGGCTCAGATATCCTCTCAGGGCTTCTGCTCCATAAGTCAAATGTTAGCCAGACAGTAACAGCTTACCTCAGTGGAAATTTCTGAGTCATCTGAGTCATCACTTTGAATGGCAGCATTGAACAGGGACGCTTTTCTTCGAACAAAGCCCTGTCTCCACCTACACCTATGTAATGTAGCTATCTCAAACTAGGCTGTGCACCCGCACCTCCTGAAATTATGAGGTAAGCAAAAATACATGACATGTTTGGTTCTCAAGAAGTTGCTACCTAGGTGACAACACAGGAAACACTTCTAACACACTGTGTAGCTTTGTCGATTTGAAGTAACACCTCTAAAACAAAAATTAACACATTCAAAAGCTTGTGTCTGTCTCTGTCACAATTCTCCACTTCAGCAAAATGAGAAAGTAAGAGAGAGAGAAACGACTGTGGTCAAGAATGTATCTATTTTCTTTCCCTTGGCTTTGTCGTTGAAGTGCACAGATGAGTAAGTGAATTGGAGAATAAGCTGGAAAAAGGAGTTTCCTGGTGAGAGGCAGTGGCTTTGTCCCAAATTGCACCCTATTCCCATATAGTGCACTACGTTGACCAGAGCCCTACCATATAGAGCCTTATGGGCCCTAGTCAAAAGTAATGTGCTATAAAGGGAATAGGATTCCATTTGGAACGCACTCTCAGTGAGAGCAAAGGGCGGGCTGTGCATTCACTGCCAGGCCGAGAGATGCATGCTTAGCCTCGGTCCATAGGCCAGATCTGTTTCTATAGGCATGGTGTCTGCAGGCTGCAGGGCTGCAGCTGAAGGTACTCCTGCTGGAAGGAGTCCAGGTAGGGAACACTCCCAGCTTGCACGCTGTAGAACCTGGCCCTCCCCACTCCATGGTCTTGGGCCCCATTGCAAGACAGCACAGATACTGTATACAGTACTACAAAAGAATGGAGCCGTCTATGAGGGATAAGTCATATTGATCACATCCAACTACTAGCTCTATAACACCACTCTCCCATATGTCTCAAACCTGATTCTACATGGGAATATCCCATAGTAAAAGTTGACAAGTAACATTGGTTTCATACCAAGAATGCCAGAGAATCTGTGCTGTAAGAGAGAGAGACAGCATTCTTTCCCTATGCTATAGTCTGCCAGTTACAGTTAATGTGAGGCTACATTATTACTTCACTTCCTATATCAGGGCATTACCGTTTTGTTTTATTTATTATTTTTTTCCTTTTTTTGTGTGTGGTATTTTATGCTGATAAGACATGGTTTTGCAGAGGCACACCCTTGCCTGCTCTTGTTCTGTGACTAAATATAAGCAGGGAAGTAATGTGAAAAACTCTATTTGCATTCTGGTGAGTTAGGGCTGCAGAAGTGCCGTCTCTGTTGAGATGTGGAATCTGTGCTAGATGACTTTGAAAGAATTGCACTCTGGCTGCACTGTGCAAGCAAGCAGGCAAGAGACAGAGAAAGAAAAAGAGAGAGAGACAAAAATAAACATTGAGAAGCGAGAAAGAGGAACACAGAGAGAAACGGAGAGAGAGAGAGAACGAGAGAGGAACACATACAGAAAGAAAGAGAGAGAGAAAGAGAAACACAGAGACAAACAAAAAAGATAAATCAAATAATCAAATAAGTATTTGTCACATGTGCCGAATACAAGAGTTGTAGACTTTACCGTGAAATGCTTCTTACGTGCCCTTTCCCAACAATGCAGAGTTAAAAGTAAGAACAATTCTCAAAAATAAAAAAGGACATTTTAATACAATAAAATAACAATAAACAGACTTTATACAAGGAGCACTGGTACCGAGTCAATGTGCAGGGGTACGAGGTAGTTGAGGTAATTGAGGTAATGTTTACATGTAGGTAGTGATAAAAGTGACTAGGCAATCAGGATAGATAATAAACAAAGTAGCAGCAGTATATGTGAAGAGTGTGAAAGTGTGTGTGTGTGTGTGTGTGGCGTCAATATGCATGCGTGTGTGTGTTTTCTGTGTGTGAGAGTATGTAGTGTGTGTGTGTGTTGGAGTGTCAGTGTAGTATGTGTGTGTGTGGGTAGTCCAGTGAGTGTGCATAGTGCCAGTGCAAAAGAGTCAGTGCAAATAAAAAGGGCGTCAATGCAAATAGTCCGGTTAGCCATTTTATTAACTCAGCAGTCTTATGGCTTGGGGGTAGAAGCTGTTCAGGAGACTTTTGGTCACAGACTTGACGCTCTGGTATCGCTTGCCATGGGGTAGCAGAGAGAACAGTCTATGACTTGGGTGACTGGAGTCATTGACAATTTTTAGGGCCTTCCTCTGACACCGCCGGGTATAGAGTTCCTGGATGGCTGGAAGCTTGGTCCCAGTGATGTACTGAGCTGTACGCATTACCCTCTGTCAGATTTCAAGCAGTTGCCATTCAAGATGCAGCCAGTCAAGATGCTCTCAAAGGTGCAGGTGTAGAACTTTTTGAGGATCTGAGGGCCCATGCCAAATCTTTTCAGCCTCCTGAGGGGGAAGAGGCATTGTCGTGCCCTCTTCACGTCTGTATTGGTGTGTTTGATGATAGGTCCTTAGTGATGTGGACACCGAGGTACTTGAAGCTCTCAACCCGCTCAGCTACAGCCCCATCGATGTGAATGAGGGCATACTCGGCCCTCGGTTTCCTGTAGTCTACGATCAGCTCCATTGTCTTGCTGACGTTGAGGTAGAGGTTGTTCTCCTGGCACCACACTGCCAGGTCTCTGACCTCCTCCCTATAGGCTGTCTCATCGTTGTCGATGATCTGGCCTACCATCGTCATGTCGTCGGCAAACTTAATGATGGTGTTGGAGTCGTGCGCAGCCACGCAGTCGTGGGTGAAAAGGGAGTACAGGAAGGGACTATGCTCGCACCCCTGAGAGCCCCCTGTGTTGAGGGTTAACGTGACCCTGGGGGAGGCCTGTCAGGAAGTCCACGACCCAGTTACAGAGGGAGGTGTTTAGTCCCAGGGTCCTTAGCTTAGTGATGAGCTTGGAGAGCAATATGGTGTTGAACGCTGAGCTGTAGTCAAGGAACAGCTTTCTTACGTAGGTGTTCCTTTGAATCCAAATGCCGACTAGGTATAAAATCTGTCTCACAGGGAATCAATCACGTATTCACCCCCCCCCCCCCCACACACACACACACACACACTCAAAAACATAAAAGGAGCATGTTTGTGCTTATCTATAGGAAATAGCGTTAGCTAAAATTGGACTCTGGGGCCGGGCATGAAGGGGATGGTATTGCCCAGGAGATCATTAGCGCTGTTCCCCGACGCACAGCCTGCTCTTGATATCCTGAGCTGGGCCCTGGTGGAATGCGGAAGGTGGGCATGGAAGGCACGCTGCCCTGGGTGGGATCCCCGTTTGGCACTCGCACTGGGACTGGCCCTCATCAGCCTGGTATGTCAGTATGCATGATGAAGATGCTCCTAGGCCCATATGAGGGGACTCTGCCCAGCGAGCCAGCTGAATGCAAATTTGTCTGAAGGAAATCAAGCAAACACAACTAAATGTAAACTAGTCCTGGGGAGCTGGGACTGCAGCTGGTCCTGTTGGCCTGGTTAAGTCTCTGTGTTTCGTGTCTGTTCCTCCATGTTTCCATTTCACCGGGTGGGTGGGTAGTCAGCCAAAACATTCTCAGTCCCCGTCTCACAATGCCCTGCCCCACTACCAGTGGCGTCCGTCTCGCAATATTTTCCCAGCATATGTTTTTTTTCCCCCATGGTCGCTTTTCAGGGAATCTACAGTATTTAGGCAGTCTATCAAACAAGGCTGAAAAAAGTATTTTGGAAAATCTGCAATAGGTCACTTTCACTGGTGTAAATCAGTCATCGATTAAGTCCACGCTAAATGGACATATTAATGAGTTGATTCTAAATCTGCACAATGGTTCTCCACTTCCTCAATGGTTCAGCTTTCAGCAAGCATTATTATCCAACTCATGTATTGTTGTGAATAGGACATTGAACCGAGTCAACTGACCATTTACATGATACGTGCTACAGTTATCAGTATTTCCTGTGCATTCAGGGACAATAGGCAGTTTGCACAGCAGAAAGTATGTAGCTATACATCCTTTCGTGCCCAGTGTATTAGAACAATGGTAGATGTCAAGCAATGTACAGTACCAGTCAAAGGTTTGGACACACCTACTCATTCAAGGGTTGTTCTTGATTACATTGTAGAATAATAGTGAAGACATCAAAACAATCAAATAACACATATGGAATCATGTACTAAACAAAAAAAACAACAAAAAAAACCCCTCGACTATCAATTTGTTTTCCAACAGGACAATGACCCAACACACCTCCAGGCTGTGTAAGCGCTATTTGACTGTATATCTGAGACAGGTTCCTCACCCTGTCTCCCATCGTGTCACTTAGTGACTAAAATTGTCCCAGAGCTGCAGGGCTCGATGTGACGTCACAGCCCAACACAAACCCACAGACACATGTCAAAGGCCCGGTGTCGGTTTGTCCCTGATATAGGCTACAACTCATGTATCACACATTGTCAACACATACTCACATAGTATTTTACGAGCAACATGATGTACAGCTCACTGGGCTGAACAAAAAAGGAAGGAGACAGGGAAATGTATTGTCGCTAAGATCTATGATTCTTTATCAAGAGGTTCTCACAACAACTCAAGATGCTGTAACACCGCTGGCATATCAGAGGCACTATTAATACTATGGGATCTCAGGGAACAACGACTCTGTCCCCGTTCCTGGAGAAAGAAGGAGGAAGTAATTGATTCTATGAACTTTATCCATCATATTACTGGGACCACCCATAACCGTAGCTATACTCTGGACCTGGTTATTACCAAGGGCTTTCTATTGACATATCCTCTGTTGTTGATGTTGCTTTATCTGATCACCACTGTGTATTTTTTACTACCTTGTTGCCCATATCACAGGATAATACAGACCACATTATTAAGAAATGCTATCTGACCTCTGAAGTTGCTACATATTTTATTGAGTGTATGAACAATACTCCACCACCTATTCTGCCTTCCTCTTGTGATGATTTAGTTGATAGCTTTAATAGCAAATTAAGGGCAAGCATTGATACCATAGCTCCAGTAAAGTTAAAAAAGGCCACATCCAAACAGATGAGTGAGGAAACGAATCAATTTAAGTGAAATTGCAGGAAGGCAGAGCGGAAGTGGAGAAAGTCAAAGTTGCAGGTTCATTATGATGTTCTGAGAGAGCAACTTGGCATATCTAACAAGACAATTAGAAATGCCAGACAGGCACATTATTCTAACTTGATCACTATTAATCTGAATAATTCGACAGTGCTCATCTCGACCATTGATGGCCTGATAAATCCTACCTCTGAAAACCTACAGTATGTGAACTTTCCTCCACATCTAAATGGGATGAGGTTGCGGCATATTTCAGAGATGAAATAACCAACATTAGGCTGGGAATCAGTCAAGCAAGCCTTCTGCCTGCTTTCTCAATCCTATCCCCACCACCTTCTTTAAAATAGTTTGTAATTGCATATCTGAAGAAGTGCAAGCTATTGTTAATCACTCTCTGTTCACAGGCACTTTCCCCACTGCACTAAAAACTGCTATGGTGAAACCCCTTCTGATGAAAAGTAATCTAGATTCTTCAGTTCTTAGCAATTTTCAGACAATCTCAAATCTTCCTTTGTTAAGCAAAAAAAAAATCCTATCTGTTTTTTGTGCCCAGCACAGAGACAGCCTTAGTTAAAGGGGTAAATTATCTTAGAGATAACAGATGCAAAATAGCTTTCTGTCCTTGTACTCTTAGATTTAAGTGCTGCATTTGACACTGTTGGGCTTGATGGTATACAAGTAGAGGTATAGCAGACCTTTTTTGATGTACTCAAAGATACATTATTAGCATGTTTTAATTACTCCTATACAAATGGTAGACTTTCAGGTACTCAACAAGAAGGTCTCATTTCATTACTAATAAAACAGGATAAAGATCCAGTCCATTTAAAAACCTGGAAGCCTCTTACACTTCAATGTTCTGATGTGAAAATCCTGGCGAAATGCATAGCACATAGAATAAAAAAGGTTTCACTGTTTTATTGTTCATCCTAATTAGACAGGTGCTTACATGGACGATATATTGGAGATTATATACAACCATTTAAACAATTGAAAATTCTAAAACATCAAAGATACCAGGCCTGGTCTTCATAGCAGATTTTGAAAATATGTTTGATACGAATAGAATGTATATATAAATGCCTGCATTACGGTGAATATCTTATACAATGGGTTAAAGTTATGTACAGCAACCCTAGATGTAAAATAGTAAACAATGGTTACTTATCAGAAAGTATTGAGCTTTTAAGAGGAGTAAAACAAGGCTGTCCGTTGTCTCCATTTCTATTTATTATGGCCATTGAAATGTTAGCTATTAAAATTAGATCCAACAAGCACATCAAGGGGTTAGAAATCCAGGGGATAAAAAAAAAAGTGTCAATGTATGCCTATGACTCTAGTTTTTTCTTAAGTCCACAATCTTGATCTCTGAACAGTCTCACTGAAGATCTTGATCACTTTTCTAGTCTTTCTGGACTAAAACCTAATTATGACAAGTGTACCATGTTATGTACTGAAACATAAAAAATACAGTGTTTACACTACATTGCAGTTTACCAATAAAATGGGCGGATGGTGAAGTGGACATACTTCGTATTCACATCTCAAAAAATATTTATTAATTTACCACAATTAATTTCAATAGAAAGTTTGCAAAAATAGATAAGATTCTGCAACCATGGAGAGGTAAATACTTGTCTATTTATGGAAAAATCACATTGATCAACTCTTTGGTCATATCACAGTTTACCTACGGCACTGCCTACTCCAGACGGATCTTTGGAATGCTCAGCCAGACAAAATTAAACGTGCCTATTTAGGAATGGAAAGGGAATTTATATAATGAATTTGAGTTTGGGCGGGCTAAAATTAATTCAATATTAAAGCTTTAAACCTCTCACTAAAAGCTTCACTCATACATAAGGAACCCTGACCTATTCACCGGACATGCTACCTGTCCCAGACCTGCTGTTTTCAACTCTCTAGAGACAGCAGGAGCGGTAGAGATACTCTCAAAGATCGGCTATGAAAAAGCCAACTGACACTTACTCTTGTGTTACTGACTTCTTGCACCCTCGACAACTACTATGATTATTATTATTTGACAATGCTGGTCATTTATGAACATTTGAACATCTAGGCCATGTGCTGTTATAATCTCCACCCGGCACAGCCAGAAGAGGACTGGCCACCCCTCATAGCCTGGTTCCTCTCTAGGTTTCTTCCTAGGTTTTGGCCTTTCTAGGGAGTTTTTCCTAGCCACCGTGCTTCTACACCTACATTGCTTGCTGTTTGGGGTTTTAGGCTGGGTTTCTGTACAGCACTTTGTGATATCAGCTGATGTAAGAAGGGCTATATAAATGTGATTTGATTTGATTTGATTTGATACTTAAACCCAAAATGGTTCTCCAGTAAATTATTAAGGCTCATCCTTTGTTCAAAAATTGCCTTTTTTCCTTTTGTCACAAACCGGCTCGAAGTTCGTAACAAAAAGGGAGACAACGTGGAGATAAGGAATAACAAAATATTAACTGAAGTAAACTAAATACAATTAACAATGGTGTGTGTAGTCAGTAATCAGTAGTGTAAGTGAGTGTTTGCGTGCATAAATGTGATAATGAGGGGTGTTGAAAGGTGCCAAAGCAAACAAACATAACGGCCACAAAAATGCCACAACCAAAATCTATAAGTGTGTCTGCATGGAGAGAGTCTCCTCAATGAATGGGGAAGAGGTGTATTTATCCCGGGACACACCCGGGCCCAGGTGTGTCCCATGTCGCTGACGACCCTCCCAGCTCTGCCCGCTGACATCCTAATAAGGAAAACAAGAGCAAAGAGAAAGAATACGGCAGACAGAGTGGGAGGGTCGTCACACTTTATACAAATTATAACTTCTCATTTCCGACTAATTGAAAATGACATTTTGTTTAAAGTATCGCCCTTTCTTAAACAAGCCATACTGTCACACCCTGATCTGTTTAACCTGTCCATGTGATTATCTCCACCCACTCCAGGTGTCGCTTGTTTTCCCCAGTGTATTTATCCCTGTGTTTCCTGTCTCTCTGTGCCAGTTCGTCTTGTATGTTTCCAAGTCAACCAGCGATGAACCCGTTCTCCTGCTTTGTACTGTGTACCCGCCTGCCTGACCATTCTGCCTGCCTTGATCACGGGCCTGTCTGCCACTCTGTACCTCCTGGGCTCTGATCTGGTTTTGACCTTTTTGCCTGTCCACGACCATTCTCTTCCCTACCCCTTTGGATTAATAAACATTGAAAGACTCCAACTATCTGCCTCCTGTGTCTGCATTTGTGTCTCAGCTTGTGCCTTGATACATACAAAGCTGGTTACAATTTCAGTTTCATCCTCCAGAAAAGATATAACAAATGTTAAGGTTAAACTAAAATATACTGATTAATAAAAAAACATTCTTTATGGATTACATTTTTTAAATTATATTTATTAATGATATTATGAATAGAAACAGAGGAGTTGTCACGGTTGTCGTCGGTGAAAGAGGACCAAAACGCAGCAGGTACGTGTATGCTCATCTTGAGAATTTAATAAGTACAAAATGAACACCAAAATAACAAACCAAGAAAAATGAACGAACTAACAACAACTAACAGTCTGGCCAAGCATAGGCTCAACACAGAACAATCACCCACGAATCACAAACACAAACACACCCCAATATATGGGACTCTCAATCAAACCAACATAGAAACACACTCACCAGACTACACATAGAAATACATAAACATAGACTATAAACCACAACCCCGGAAATACTACATCAAACACCCTTTAACCAAACACACCACCCTGAACCACATAAAACATATACCCTCTGTCACGTCCTGACCAAACTACAATACTAATTAACCCTTATACTGGCCAGGACGTGACAGGAGTTTTGTCACATATGCAGCTATTGAAAATATATGGGAATAACTGCTCAATCCAAACTCACAACCAACTGATTGCAGCATTACCACAAAAATGGAGGAGGCAAGTGGAAAAGGGAGAAGGCAGGGAACTTCTTTGCCTGCCATATACTAAAGATACAAATTGGCTGAAAGGAATTGGCATAAATAGAAAAATATACCAGTTTCATTTGAGGACAAAATGTTGACAGCTGCACCATACAGGTTGAAAAATAAATGGGAAGAGGCCTAGAAGGCCAGCATCCAGGAGTCGCCTCTTCAACGTTGATGAAGAGACTGGTGTTTTGCGGGTAATATTTAATGAATCTGCCAGTTGACGACTTGTGAGGCGTCTGTTTCTCAAACTAGACACTCTAATGTACTTGTCCTCTTGCTCAGTTGTGCACTGGGGCCTCCCACTTCTCTTTCTATTCTGGTTAGGGCCAGTTTGCGCTGTTCTGTGAAGGGAGTAGTACACAGCGTTGTACAAGATCTTCAGTTTTTTGGCAATTTCTCGCATGGAATAGCCTTCATTTCTTAGAACAAGAATAGACTGACGAGTTTCTGAAGAAAGTCCTTTGTTTCTGGCAATTTTGAGCCTGTAATCGAACCCACAAATGCTGATGCTCCAGATACTCAACTAGTCTAAAGGACAGTTTTATTGATACTTTAATCAGAGCAACAGTTTTCAGCTGTGCTAACATAATTGCAAAAGGGTTTTCGAATGATCAATTAGCCTTTAAAAATTATAAACTTGGATGAGCTAACACAACGTGCCATTGTAACACAGGAGTGATGGTTGCTGATAATTGGCCTTTGTACGCCTATGTAGATATTCCATAAAGAAATCTACCGTTTCCAGCTACAATAGTCATTTACAACATTAACAATGTCTAGACTGTATTTCTAATCAATTTGATGTTATTTTAAAGGACAAAAAATGTGCTTTTCTTTCAAAAACAAGGACATTTCTAAGTGACCCCAAACTTTTGAACGGTAGTGTATATATATATATAAATATATATTGTTTTTATTTCACCTTTATTTAACCAGGTAGGCTAGTTGAGAACAAGTTCTCATTTGCAACTGCGACCTGGCCAAGATAAAGCAAAGCAGTTCGACACATACAACAACACAGAGTTACACATGGAATAAATAAACATACAATCAATAATACAGTAGGAAAATCAATATACAGCATGTGCAAATGAGGTAGGATAGGAGAGGTAAGGCAATAAATAGGCCATGGTGGCAAAGTAATTACAATATAGCAATTAAACACTGGAATTGTAGAATGTGCAGGGGATGAATGTGCAAGTTGAGATACTGGGGTGAAAAGGAGCAAGATAAATAAATAAATACAGTATGGGGATGAAGTAGATTGGATGGGCTATTTACAGATAAGCTATGTACAGGTGCAGTGATCTGTGTGCTGCTCTGACAGCTGTGCTTAAAGCTAGTGAGGGAGGAAAGAGTCTCCAGCTTCAGAGATTTTTGCAGTTCGTTCCAGTCATTGGCAGCAGAGAACTGGAAGGAGAGGCGGCCAAAGGAAGAATTGGCTTTGGGGGTGACCAGTGAGATATACCTGCTGGAGTGCGTGCTACGGGTGGGTGCTGCTATGGTGACCAGTGAGCTGAGATAAGGCGGGGCTTTACCTAGCAGAGACTTGTAGATGACCTGGAGCCAGTTGGTTTGCCGACGAGTATGAAGCGAGGGCCAGCTAAGGAGAGCATACAGGTCGCAGTGGTGGGTAGTATATGGGGCTTTGGTGACAAAACGGATGGCACTGTGATAGACTGCATCCAATTTGTTGAGTAGAGTGTTGGAGGCTATTTTGTAAATGATATAGCCGAAGTCGAGGATCGGTAGGATGGTCAGTTTTACGAGGGTATGTTTGGCAGCATGAGTGAAGGATGCTTTGTTGCGAAATAGGAAGCCGATTCTAGATTTAATTTTGGATTGGAGATGTTTAATGTGAGTCTGGAAGGAGAGTTTACAGTCTAACCAGACACCTAGGTATTTGTAGTTGTCCACATATTCTAAGTCAGAACCGTCCAGAGTAGTGATGCTGGACGGGCGGGCAAGTGCGGGCAGCGATCGGTTAATGAGCATGCATTTAGTTTTACTTGCATTTAAGAGCAGTTGGAGGCCACGGAAGGAGAGTTGTATGGCATTGAAGCTCATCTGGAGGTTAGTTAACACAGTGACCAACGAAGGGCCAGAGGTATACAGAATGGTGACGTCTGCGTAGAGGTGGATCAAAGAATCACCAGCAGCGAGAGCGACATCATTGATGTATACAGAGAAGAGGGTCGGCCCGAGAATTGAACCCTGTGGCACCCCCATAGAGACTGCCAGAGGTCCGGACAATTGGCCCTCCGATTTGACATACTGAACTCTATCGGAGAAGTAGTTTGTGAACCAAGCGAGGCAATCATTTGAGAAACCAAGGCTGTCGAGTCTGCCAATAAGAATGTTGTGATTGACAGAGTCGAAAGCCTTAGCCAGGTCGATGAATACGGCTGCACAGTAATGTCTCTTATCGATGGCGGTTATGATATCGTTTAGGACCTTGAGCGTGGCTGAGGTGCACCCATGACCAGCTCTGAAACCAGATTGCATACCGGAGAAGGTACAGTGAGATTCGAAATGGTCGTAATCTGTTTGTTAACTTGGCTTTCAAAGACCTTAGAAAGGCAGGGTAGAATAGATACAGGTCTGTAGCAGTTTGGGTCTAGAGTGTCTCCCCCTTTGAAGAGGGTGATGACCGCGGCAGCTTTCCAATCTATGGGAATCTCAGTCAATACGAAAGAGAGGTTGAACAGGCTAGTAATAGGGGTTGCAACAATTTCGGCAGATCATTTTAGAAAGAGAGGGTCCAGATAGTCTAGCCCAGCTGATTTGTAGGTGTCCAGATTTTGCAGCTCTTTCAGAACATGAGCTATCTGGATTTGGGTGAAGGAGAAGTGGGGGAGGTTTGGGCGAGTTGCTGTGGGGAGTGCCGGGCTGTTGACCGGGGTAGGGGTAGCCAGGTGGAAAGCATGACCAGCCATTGAAAAATGCTTATTGAAATTCTCAATTATTGTGGATTTATCGGTAGTGACAGTGTTTCCTAGCCTCAGTGCAGTGGGCAGCTGGGAGGAGGTGCTTTTATTCTCCATGGACTTTACAGTGTCCCAGAACTTTTTTGAGTTTGTACTACAGGATGAAAATTTCTGTTTGAAAAAGCTAGCCTTAGCTTTCCTAATTGCCTGTGTATATTGGTTCCTAACTTCCCTGAAAAGTTGCATATCACGGGGGCTATTTGATGCTAATGCAGAACGCCACAGGATGTTTTTGTGCTGGTCAAGGGCAGACAGGTCTGGAGTGAACCAAGGGCTATATCTATTCCTTGTTCTACATTTTTTGAATGGAGCATGCTTATTTAAGATGGTGAGGAAGGCACTTTTAAAGAATAACCATGCATCCTCTACTGACAGGATGAGGTCAATGTCAATCCAGGATACCCCGGCCAGGTCGATTAGAACGGCCTGTTCGCTGTGTTTAAGGGAGCATTTGACAGTGATGAGCGGTGGTTGTTTGACCGCAGGCCCATTACAGATGTAGGCAATGAGGCAGTGAACGCTGAGGTCTTGGTTGAAAACAGCAGAGGTGTATTTGGAGGGCGAGTTAGTTAGGATGATATCTATGAGGGTGCCCGTGTTTACGGATTTGGGGTTGTACCTGGTAGGTTCATAGATAATTTGTGTGATATTGAGGGCATCAAGCTTAGATTGTAGGATGGCCGGGGTGTTAAGTATGTCCCAGTTTAGGTCACCTAGCAGCATGAGCTCAGAAGATAGATGGGGGGCAATCAATTCACATATGGTGTCCAGGGCACAGCTGGGGGCAGAGGGTGGTCTATAGCAAGCGGCAACGGTGAGAGACTTGTTTCGGGAAAGGTGAATTTTTTGAAGTAGAAGCTCAAATTGTTTTGGTACAGACCTGGATAGTAAGACAGAACTCTGCACGCTTTCTCTGCAGTAGATTGCAACACCGCCCCCTTTGGCAGTTCTATCTTGGCGGAAAATGTTACAGTTAGGAATGGAAATGTTAGGGTTTTTGGTGCTTTTCCTAAGCCAGGATTCAGACACGGCTAAGACATCCGGGTTGGCAGAATGTGCTAAAGAAGTGAATAAAGCAAACTTAGGGAGAAGGCTTCTAATGTTAACATGCATGAAACCAAGGCTTTTACGGTTACAGAAGTCAACAAATGAGAGCACCTAGGGAGTAGGAGTGGAGCTAGGCACTGCAGGTCCTGGATTAACCTCTACATCACCAGAGGAACAGAGGAGAAGCTGGATAAGGGTACGGCTAAAGGCTATCAGAACTGGCCGTCTAGCACGTTCGGAACAGAGAGTAAAGGGAGCAGCTTTCTGGGCATGATAGCATAAATTCAAGGCATAATGTACAGACAAAGATATGGTAGGAAGACAGTACATTGGAGGTAAACCTAGGCATTGAGTAATGATGAGAGAGATTTAGTCTCTAGAGACGTTTAAACCAGGTGATGTCATCGCATATGTGAGATGTGGAACAACATGGTTGGTTAAGGCATATTGAGCAGGGCTAGAGGCTCTACAGTGAAATAAGACAGTAATCACTAACCAAGACAGTAATGGACAAGGCATATTGATATTAGGGAGAGGCATGTGTAGCCAAGTGATCGTATGGGTCCAGTGAGTGGTTGGGCTGGTTGGGGACACGGCGATTCAGACAGTTAGCAGGCAAGGCTAGCAAGCTAGCAGTTAGCAGGCCGGGGCTAGCAAGCTAGCATAAGGGCCTTAGATGGACAAGTCTGTTTTTGCCTCCTCGTGCGGTGACGTCGACGGACCAGTCGTGGAATTAGTAGGGTTCCAAGTAGCAGAGGGGTCCAAGTCCAATTGGCAAAATGGGTATAGTGGTCCAAGAAACTGGCCGATGGATCAGCTAACAGTGCAATATGCTCTAGATAGCTAGCAGGCCGCGGTTAGCAGAATGGGCCTTCAGGAGACGTCGTGCCTGAGGGGCCTGTTGGGATCCTTGGGCAGATTATGTCAGTATTCCAGTCGTGAAGGATCGGAGGGGTTCCGTGCCCCATACCGGCAGTAGAAGGGGTCCAGATATTGTAGCCGAGGAGGGGGCTTCAGGAGTAGCCCAGGAGCCCTAGCCGGGAGATGGGTCTAGCATGGGCTAGCTCCAGGCTAGTTGGTGCTAGCTCCGGGACAGAAACATTAGCCAGGAGTAGTCAACCCGGGTTGAGGTTAGCTAGCTGTGATGATCCAGATGAAAAGGTTCAGAGTTTGTGGTAGGAATCCGGGGATATGGCGAGAAAAATAGGTCCGGTATGCTCTGGTTTGAAACGCGTTGTACGAACTGGCGAGAGATTTCCGAGCTAAAGGTTAGCTGATGACCACTAGCAGTGGTTAGCTGACTGATAGCTGATAGCTGGTAGCTAGTTAGCTAGCTAGCTTCAGTTGAGGTATTCCAGTTCGAAGGTAAATTGAAATACTTTAGGAAAAAAAACAGATCCACACCACATTGGGTGAGGCGGGTTGCAGGAGAGTATTTTGAAGTTGAGGTTTAGGAAAAATATTAAAAAGAATGTGAAGAAGACAAAGACAAAGACGTCTGACTGCTACGCCATCTTGGATTCGGAAATGTGTAGCAGAAAAGCTGTACAAAAAAAAATATATATATATAGTTGTCTTCCGAAGAGGGGTGGAGGGGTTAATTTTAAACAAATTTAATACAAAAATTGCATATCTGAAGAAGAGCAAGCTATTTTTAATTGCTCCCTGTTAACAGGCACTTTCCCCACTGCACTAAAAACTGTTATGGTGAAACCCCTTCTGATGAAAAGTAATCTCGTATTTTCAGACATCTCAATCATTCCATTCTTAAGCAAAATTGGTGATCAAACAGCTAAATATTTTTTTCATGCAAACTGTATTTTAGAAAAATTCCAATCTGTTCTTTGTGCCCAGCACAGAGACAGTCTTAGTTAAAGCGTTAAATTATCTTAGAACCAACACAGATGTGAAACAGCTCTCTGTCCAGTCGAGAGTTTTTTGTCACTCTTGGTGAACATAACTCAGAGAAAATACATATCACATGTGGCGTTCCACAAGGTTCGATTTTGGGTCCTGTACTGTTCAGTTTATATATGTTACCCCTTGGCAGCATTATCAGACAGCACAGCATTGATTTTTACTGCTACGCAGACGATACACAACATTACATTTCAGTGTCACTAGAGGATTTTAGCTCCACAGATCAATTATTAGACTGTATTAGTGATTTAAATACTTGGATGGCTCACAACTTCCTCCAGCTAAATCAAGACAAGACCAAGGTACTTATTGTTGGAGCCAAAGCACAGAGAGAGAATCTAGCCACACATTTTAATTCATGGGCAATAAGATAAAACACCAGGTAAAAAACCTAGGTGTTATTTTAGATTCTGAAGTAAAATTCAAATCACACATTAGGAATGTGACCAAAATAGCTTTTTACCTCCTGAGGAACATTGCCAAGGTGTAGACGTTTCTCTTTCAGGCTGATACAGAGAGACTCATCCATGCATTTATTACAAGCAGGCTTGACTACAGTAATGCTCTCCTGTCTGGTCTACCCATAAAGTCATTGGTCAATTGTAAAACATACAGAATGCTGCAGCATGGGTACTGACCAAGACCAGAAGGAGAGCACAGATTACACAGGTTTCATGGTCTCTGCACTGGCTGCCTGTGAGTTTTAGAATTCATTTTGAGATTCTTCCATTGGTTTTTAAATCAATCCACGATTGTGCACCCCAATACATGTCAGACATGCTTTTAAGTTATGTACTCTGTAGGTCCCTCAGGTCCTCTGGCACTGGCCTTTTAACTATCCCAAAGCCTAGGACCAAGAGGCATGGAGAGGCAGCCTTTAGTTATTATGCCCCCAGCCTCTGGAATAGCTGCCAGAGAACCTGAGGGTGGCTGAAACTGTGGACATACTTAAAAGAGATCTTACAACACATATTTTAACTTTTCCTTAATGTGCTTTTTATTTGTTCAGCTTGTGTCATTCTTTGTTTTTTTAATCTTATGTTTGTTGTGTTGTAAATATTTTAGCTTTTTTTTATTCGTTTTTTCCTGTAAAGCACATTACGTTGCATTCCATGTCTGAAATGAGCTGTATAAATAAAGCTTGATTTGATTTGATTCCCACCACAATCTCTGGGAAGGACAGATCTTGCTTTTCCCTTTTGGTTGACAGGGTTATTATTTTAAAGTCTGCGAGAGAGAGTGCTAGTTAACCCATACTAGTCTATTTCTGTGTCTGTCTGGATGAGGGGATAGCATAGGACCAAGAGGTCCAAGAGAGGCCTCTTTTATGGCCATTCTTTCCCGGGATCGTGACCTCCTCCCTGGGGATCATTCTCACAGTCACAGTTTCTGTGCTCATACCTCCATAGCCCCAGGATGTAATGTATAGAACAGCCCAGTGACCTATATTTTGTGCATCACCCAGATCATGCAGAAGACATGTCATATTCATGAGCTACACATTTATTATTAGCAATGACATGTTACAGATATCCATGACAAGGATCTGTGACAACAATAGCTGATCTATGGTTAATTGAAAGGGAAAGGGGGATACCTAGTCAGTTGTACAACTGAATGCCTTCAACTGAAACGTCTCTTCCGCATTTAACCCAACCCCTATGAATCAGAGAGGTGCGGGGGGGCTGCCATAATCGACATCCACGTCTTCGGCGGCCGGGGAACAGTGGGTTAACTGCCTTGCTCAGGGGCAGAACGACTGATTTTTACCTTGTCAGCTCAGGGATTCGATCAAGCAACCTTTCGGTTACTAGCCCAACGCTCTAACCACTAGTTAGTGATCTATCTGAAGTCACATCTTGACAGGTTTGGGTTATGGCTCTATGTTTAAGATGTATGTTTAACTAACCAATTAGCCTCCTGAAAGCTTGCGGAACTGTCTCAATACAGCTGTACTGTAGGTTCAAGGGACATTCTGCTGTTGCAGAATATTCTAGTGTCCAGTTCAAGTCTGTGAGCTCTTCCCTCTGTCAGTCTACCTGGGGTGAGTCAGCATTATCTACCCCTTCTTCTCCCATTCTCTCCTCACACTCATTGAATGGGGGATTTCCTCTGTGAGAACCAATGTTTGATGGGAGCCCCCCTAACAATTCAAGATACACACTAAAACCCGCACTCAAATGTTAGCACGCAAGCACAGCTGCGTGAGTACAACTACTTGGGCTAGGGTTAACAGTAGTATGCATGTGCAGAGGCACATCTTTGCTCAGAGAGACAGATAGAGAGAAAGTGAGATAGAGAGAGAGCGAGAGAGAGAATGAGAGAGACAGACAGAGAGAGAGAGAGCTGTGGCAAAACCTTGCAACACCCCCTCCATGGTTGAAGCTGCATTGATCCGGGGGCTGCAGCTGTTATGGTGGGGGGCAGAGGGACTGAGGGGGTGGTGGTGGTGGTGCTGGTGCTGGGGGCTGAGGCGGAATGAGGGGGAGACAGCAGCAGAGCAACCAGAGCTGAGCGACGTGCACGACGAGCGGCTCTTCCTCCCCCAGCCCAGGGCCAGTCTGTCTGGATCTAGTGCAGCCAGCAGCGCTGCAGAGGAGCAGATGTTTCCTTTATTTAGCAACCGAGCTACAGACAAACTGGGGGCTAACCTGGCAGACTGTTTGATGTGATGACATGGCCCCAGAGTGGAGCTAGGGACTAGGGGCTAACAGCGCAGAGGGGCCTTTGCTGTGCAAGCCCTAAACAACAGAAAGTACTCTGACTGGAGCACTGGATCCCAGAGACATGAGTGAGATAACCAGAGAAAGGAAGACAGTAAGGGAGACAGTCAGGCACAGTGGACTGGGCGCTCAGTAATGCCATTGGCAGTATAAGACAAAATTCATATATTGCTAGTAAACATTAAGCATGGATTCAGATCGCTCACACACACAAATATCTCAAATCAGACAAAACGTAAATCGTTCCATGTTGTCACTGCCTATTAGATGAACTTGAAACAGAAAACAGACATCTGTACCCTCTCTGGGCAACGGGACCAGAGGGTACAGTTGTAGCCGCTGCCTAGGCTGGCTGCTGCGGGACAGGTGGGGGGTGGGGGGTTCCAGCACCCTGAGCTCCACCTCTGTTCTTGAGCCCCGGTCGGTCAGCTGTGGGGAGGCAGCTGCTACAGAGGCTAATCCAAAAATGAAACGTATCTGAGCACAAGTGTGCTAGCACATGTCAAAAGTGTCGAGTCACTCTGAGCAGATCCACTTCACTGAGGAATGCCCTGACACACTGGGTGCCTGTGCTGTGCCTCCATTCATATACCCTTCCTCTTCGCGAACAAGATACATCTGGTGAAAAAGACTCAGGAAAAGGTGTGATACTAGGAAAGTGTCTGTTTCTGATGTAATGAGCCTCAGTTTACTGAGGCCTATCAGTTTGACACTTGAGTGAATTATTTTGTGAAAATAATTTCAGGACAATTAAGTGGATGGTCCTTGACACATTGAAAATACTCTACAGCTGCTGTACAACATCAAATGTTTAAAATAAGTTAAAATCATCAAGAGATATGAGAGTGCTGGATGGGAGAGAAACCACCTGACCACCATTTACAGGAATTCAAGCCTGTGGAATTTCGGTGGTAGAGAAAGAAAGACACAGTGCTGGTATCAGATCATTTGTTATAGTGAAAATGACAGTAACATATGTGACCACTAATAGATTCACATATGACCTTTACCTTCAAGGTGGGCACCGGCTCCAATGCAGCCTTGATGAATCTGTGTACTGTCATTGATCAATTTACCAAAAACAATAGAGTATGTGAAATGTTCTGGTATTTATTTAACCTTTATTTAACTAGGCAAGCCAGTTAAGAACAAATTCTTATTTACAATGACGGCCTACACTGGCCAAACCCGGACGACACTGGGCCAATTGTGCGCCGCCCTATAGGACTCCCAATCACAGCCGGTTGTGATACTGTCTGGATTTGAACCAGGGACTGTAGTGACACCTCAAGCACTGAGATGCAGTGCCTTAGACCGCTGCGCCACTTGGGAGCACCGGTATAGTTATGAGAATTAGATACCAGTGGGTAGATTGTGTTGAAATATTGTTGTTGATCCATTTACAGTTCATAATACAACATTTTTCAAACAGCCCCCACCACCTCACAGAGAAGTACATAGACATGTGAAATTGATATCTACTAACAGTGACACCTGATGCACAGTGACTATGAGACTCGAAATTGAGCTGGTGCATCCTGTTTCCATTGATAATCCTTGAAATGTTTTTACAACTTGATTGGAGTCCACCTGTGGTGAATTCAATTGATTGGACATGATTTGGACAGGCATACAGTTGACAGCGCATGTCAGAGCAAAAACCAAGCCATGAGATTGAAGAAATTGTCCGTAGAGTTCCGAGACAGGATTTTGTCGAGGCACAGATCTGGGGAAGGGTACCAAAAACATTCTGCAGCATTGAAGGTCCCCAAGAACACAGTGGCCTCCATCATTCTTAAATGGAAGAAGTTTGGAACCACCAAGACTTCCTAGAGCTGGCAGCCCGGCCAAACTGAGCAATCAGGGGAGAAGGGCCTTGGTCAGGGAGTTGACCAAGAACCTGATGGTCACTCTGACAGAGCTCCTCTGTGGAGATGGGAGAACCTTCCAGAAGGACAACCATCTCTGCAGCACTCCACCAATCAGGCATTTATGGTAGTATGGCCCGATGGAAGCCACTCCTCAGGACAAGGCACATGACAGCCCGCTTGGAGTTTGCCAAAAGACACCTAAAGACTCTCAGACTGGTCTGATGAAACCAAGATTGAACTCTTTGGCCTGAGTGCCAAGCGTCACATCTGGAGGAAACCTGGCACCATCCCTACGGTGAAGCATGGTGGTGGCAGCATCATGCTGTGGGGATGTTTTTCAACGACAGGGACGGGTCAGGATCGAGGCAAAGATGAACGGAGCAAATTACAGAGAGATCCTTGATGAAAACCTACTCTGGAGCACTCAGGACCTCAGACTGGGGTGAAGGTGCAACCTTCCAACAGGACAACAACCCAAAGCACACACCCAAGACAATGCAAGAGTGGCTTCGGGACAAGTCTCTGAATGTCCTTGAGTGGCCAAGCCAGAGCCCGGACTTGAACCCGATCGAACATCTCTGAAGAGACCTGAAAATAGCTGTGCAGCAATGCTCCCCATCCAACCTGACAAAGCTTGAGAGGATCTGCAGAGAAAAATCGGAAAAACACTCCGGGTACAGGTGTGCCAAGCTTGCAGCATCATACCCAAGCAGGCTCGAGGCTATAATCACTGCTAAAGATGCTTCAACAAAGTACTGAGTAAAGGGTCTGAATACTTATGTAAATGTGATATTTCCAGGTTAATTAGCAAACATTTCTAAAAACCTGGTTCTGCTTTGTCATTATGGGGTATTGTGTGTAGATTGATGAGAAAAAAACAAAAATGTAATACATTTTAGAAGAATCTGAATACTTTCCGAAGGCATTGTATACATTTTTCAAAAATAATCATCCCAAAAACTTTGGAATAAGCAAAGGCTTTGATTTATTGACAAACAGAAGGAAAGGCGGTCTTAGAAAACATCTACCAGAAAAAGTCTTAAAGGCATTACAAATACATCAAAACACAATAATGTTGAACTAAAGACCCCTGCCAACTAATATCAACACTTATATTTAGTTTTGCTAGGAAAAACATTAGCGCCATTAGGTGCAGGAACTCGACTTACCCAGTTGCGGCTCACTTTTTGGAAGCGAACCACTCAATTTCATCCCTACGTTATATCGGCATCGAACACATCACCCTCCCTAGGAGAGGAGGTGAACTCGACAATTTATTGTTAAAATGAGAGGCTGCCTGGATCTTTCATTTAAAGACCCTTTTTCCCTTCGGTCTCAACGTAGACTTTGATCTGAAGCCATTCTTGTGATTATTGTGATTTTGCTATTCATTGTAAATGTTTGTAGGCCTATGTAGCCAAATTGTATCTTTGATCGTATGCTATCATTCATGTTTTTTGTATGTTATTTTTATATCTAAGAATTAACCAATGATATCAGGCCACACCCGGCCATGATTACAGACCCCTGTGTGAGTTCTTTGACACTATATAAACTAGTGACCCACAGTGTTTGTCATTATACCCTGATGAAGACAGCTTGTCTATCGAAACGTTGGATATTAGGTTATTCAATTAGGTTATTAGATATTAGGTTATTCAATTATTTATTTTTCAAGGAAAAACAATTCTGCCTTCTGTAAGTTTAAGAAACATTGCCTTGTGGATTGAAATTCTGTTACCAAAAACCCATATATCTTTAAGATATTTTCTAATTTCTCTACCTCATGCGGAGGGAGGATAATGGACGTTCACAGAAGTAACAAGTAAAGGTTATAGTGTTCTTACTGATATCAATTTTGTTAATTCATTATTAAGTGACTAAAACTTAAAATTCTGATACCAAATCAGTAACAGACTTCTGAAAAATCTGTTACAAAATTTCTGCAATTGAATTGGCTAGTAGTAGTAGTCACAAATCACTGCTGGGTCACTTGCTACTGTCCTGCCTTCCACTGGCATACTTTTATGTTCAACTGATAACATTTTTTTTTCTCTTTCTGTCATCTGGTGGTCAAAGCAAGAGTGTGAAATTCTGGACAACACCTCCCTCTCTCTCTCCAATTAATGCCAACTCTCCGGGCTGTTATCCATGAGCCCCCTCTCTTTCCATTTACTGTAACCATTATCCTCACCCACTGAGCACTGACTGAAACCGTTAGATGGACGTTGAAAAGTAGGTGCAATTCCGTTGTGTTTACGTGGAATTGCCCCATCCTATATCATTTACACATCTTGTATAATAGAACAGTCTATTGTTTCAGGATATTCTATTTCTCAAATGCTAATCAAATCACCAGAGGGAATCTGCAGGGACAGGGAATGTCTTCTATTCCTTCCTTACAGTACAACACATGCAAAATCTACAGTATTCTTGCTGTGGTAGAATTTCTTCATTGAAAACAAAGAGGGGAATTCAGTAGCCTTCCCATGTGAAAACAGCAGCTCACATGTACAAAGTAAACCATGGTAGCTAAAGTCTTACCTGAGATGAGCCATGCCCAGCCAAGACCATTCCTGAGACGCTCAGATGCTCCTAGAACAACAAAAACAAAGACACAATTAAATAAACTGAGTGATTGATAGCCATCATATCAACAAAGAAAGTACTGCTCAAACTTAGTTTACTGTTCTCAAGATGATGATGATGATTGCATGGAAAGTACTATTCCTCTTCAATAAAATGTACCTTTCTAACTGGAATTCCCCTGACAGTAGTTTCCTGACAATTCTGATATGAGATAAAAAACAAATGCAACTTGAATTGAACAGTCACTTATCCTACAGACTTGTAAATTCCCTCTGTGGGTGACTGGGAGCCCATTGCTTCATGTGTTCACACAATCTCGATCTGAAGAATAATAGTTTGATCATGTGTTACATGTGATATGGCTGAAAGCTCAAATCTAACCCATCTGGTTTACAGTTTTTAAATGAGCCATCAACTTATGCAAGAATGGGGGGTATTCACAAGGTGGCAGATAGTCTAGCGGTTACGTTGGGCCAGTAACGGAAAGGTCGCTGGTTCAAATCATCGAGCTGATGTGCCCTTGAGCAAGGCATATAAACCTAATTGCTCCTGTAAGTCGCTAAATGACAAAAAGTTAAAAAATGTAAGCCACAAAATGGACTGAAACTACTTGAACTTATAAGAAATGCTTAATTTCATTTTACATTAGTGCCCTATATGAATATGATCCTGATTCAGAACAACAAGCCATCACTCCATACCTTCAGTTGAAATCATAGTAAATCTCATGACGTAACAGGTAACAAAGAAGAGAAGGATACAATTCAGAGGTTCCCTGAGCTATTATCACTCACAATTATTTGGATGAGAGGGGTGATTATTCCACAAAAGCATGTGTCAGTTAGAGTTAAGTCTTCTATCAAGACTTCCCCAGAGAGATCAGTTTATCTGGGCCAGTGAGGCCTCAGGCCCCCCAACCAAAACAAGTCTGAGAGCTAACGTTACTTTCTAAAGTTAATGCCCCCAATCCATCGCAGGAGGAGGGGGAGGGGGGAAGGAGGAAGAGGAGCAGCTTCATTTAACAGTAAGACAAGGTTCAATTCACCTGGAAGGAATGCAAGTGGGAGAGGATTTCTCACGGAAGGAGGGAAGAAGGGAAGGGAGGGAGGGGCGCTGTATCATGAAAGCCAGTGAGATGTGAAGTTGTCAAAACACATATTTATTTTCAAACAAAGTAAATCTAGTGTGAATACAAAGCGCTTCAATGTGCAACTGTCACAAGTAGATCCCACAACTTCAGAAGTCAGGAATAAGGATAAGATAAATGTTGAGGGGGACATCTAGGATTCAAGTCCCTCCATTGTCTCAAATCTCTTTTTAAAACTTCTTCTATTATTTAGAAATGTCTTTGAAATCTGAGCACTTGGCAAAGCAGCACATTGGTTATCATGCACCTGTCCGTCTTCTCCATTTCTGTTAAGCCGTGACTGTAAGGATTCTCTTGATAGGCAAATTTGCAAATAACAAAAATAAAAAATTATTAAAATCCTCAATGGATTACGCATAATATCTGATCAATTATTTATTCTGCATTGTGACAATACAAGCCTAAGTTGTTAAATTAAATCCTAAAGGTTTCAAGACATTCATCATGCCCATAGATATTAAAAACAAAAATTATGTATTATGTGAGAAGTAGGCATTAGTTTGAAGCCGAAAAAGAAAGGAAATACACATGAGCACCACAATGCCTACTTCACCCATGCTCTACTAAGGTTTTGCAGCACACAGTTTGACCTACTACAGTAGCTATGTTGGTCTGTTGTACTTCACACAATATCGTTTTCAGGTTGCTTAGAATTCAAACCTTCAGGTGCTCCCATAATAATGTGATTTGTACCGCATACAAGATGACGTATTGAATTCTTCACACACCACACTAATCCCATTCCACTACATTTTCAAACTTTTTAATAATTATATGAAAGCAAGCTTTGCTTTTATACTTACAAAACCATCATGCTTGATTGAGCAAGCTGTTTGCTCAATCAAGCATCAAGAAAAATCTATATTTCATTAAAAAAAATTTGGTCAGCATGTACCCAACATAACAACAGGTGGTGGTGGGTTGGACACATTCACATTCACAGGTCTATAGAGCCTGTCTGCATTCCTTATTTCTATAACTGTTAGTTTACCTGTGAATATTGACATATGCTCAGAAACACGTGTTTAGCAAGCATGGTCCTGTTTTATCAATTGCTTTCTGATAAATGGGCAGTTCATTACCTCTGCAAAATGAATATGTAACTTAGTTATGTTTGTATTTGTATTTATGGTGAAGCTACAATAATACATATTTACAATAGGTCTATATCTAAAAATACATACAGCATAATGATATACACTCACAACCTGTTTTTTAGTTTACACCACCCCATTCACGAAAAATGAATCGCTCCTACAGACACCACACATGAGTCATACAAACAGCTCGTTGATGAGAGAGGTCAGAGGAGAATGGCAAAAATCGTGCAAACTAACAGACGGGCCACAAATAGACAAATAACGGCACAGTACAACAGTGGTGTGCAGAACGACATCTCGGAATGCACAACTAGTTGATCCTTGTCACGGATGGGCTATTGCAGCAGACGACCACACTGGGTTCCACTCCTATCAGCTAAAAACAAGACTGGTTCCAGTGGGCAAGCGATCACCAACACAGGACAATTGAGGAGTGGAAAAGCACTGCCTGGTCTGACGAATCCCAGTTCCTATTTCATCATGCTGATGGCAAAGTCAGGATTTGGCGCAAGCAGCATGAGTCCATGGATCCATGGTGGTGGTATACTGGTATGGGGAATGTTTTTCTGGCATACGTTAGTTCACTTGAGCAATGATTGACTGCCACAGCGCATCTAAACATTGTTGCTGACCAGGTGCATCCATTCAGGCTGTTCTGGAGGCAAAGGGGGGTCTGACCCATGACCATATATATATATATATATATATATATATATATATATATATATATATATAATACCAGTACCAGTCAAAAGTTTGGACACACCTACTCCTTTAAGGGTTTTCTTTATTTTGACTATTTTCTACATTGAAGAATAATAGTGGAGACATCAAAACTATGAAATAACACATATGGAATCATGTAGTAACCAAAAAAGTGTTAAGCATATCATATGTTTTACATTTTAGATTCTTCAAAGTAGCCACCCTTTGCCTTGATGACAGCTTTGCACACTCTTGGTATTCTCTCAACCAGCTTCACCTGGAATGCTTTTCCAACAGTCTTGAAGGAGTTCCCACATTTGTTGAGCACGTGTTGGCTGCTTTTCCTTTACTCTGCAGTCCAACTCATCCCAAACCATCTCAGTTGGGAGGAGGTCGGGTGATTGTGGAGGCCAGGTCATCTGATGCAGCACTCCATCACTCTCCTTCTTGGTCAAATAGCCCTTACACAGCCTGGAGGTGTGTTGGGTCATTGTCCTGTTGAAAAACAAATGATAGTCCCACTAAGCGCAAGCCAGATGGGACGGCATATCACTGCAGAATGCTGTGGTAGCCATGCTGATTAATTGTGCCTTGAATTCCAAAGAAATCACAGACAGTGTCACCGGCAAAGCACCCTCACACCATCACACCTCCTCCTCCATGCTTAATGGTGGGAACCACACATGCGGAGATCGTCCGTTCACCTACTCTGCATCTCACAAAGACAGCAGTTGGAACCAAAAATCTCAAATTTGGACTCATCAGACCAAAGGACAGATTTCCATCAGTCTAATGTCCATTGCTTATGTTTCTTGGCTCAAGCAAGTCTCTTATTCTTATTGGTGTCCTTTAGTAGTGGTTTCTTTGCAGCAATTTGACAGTGAAGGCCTGATTCACTCAGTCTCCTCTGAACAGTTGATGTTGAGATGTGTCTGTTACTTGAACTCTGTGAAGCATTTATTTGGGCTGCAATTTCTTAGGCTGGTAACTCTAATGAACTTATCCTCTGCAGCAGAGGTAACTCTGGGTCTTCCTTTCCTGTGGCGGTCCTCATGAGAGCCAGTTTCATCATAGCTCTTGAGGGTTTTTGCGACTGCACTTGAAGAAACTTTCTAGAAATGTTCCGTATTGGCTGACCTTCATGTCTTAAAGTAATGATTGACTGTCGTTTCTCTTTGCTTATTTGAGCTGTTCTTGTCATAATATGGACTTTGTCTTTTACCAAATAGGGCTATCTTCTGTATACCAACCCTACCTTGTCACAACACAATTGATTGGCTCAAACGCATTTGCCAAAAGGTCTGGACCTTAATGGCACAGCTGGTATGCTTACATAATTGCAAGGGTTTCTGGTTTAAACCCTTTTGGCTGTTTCCTTTGAACTAACAACTAAAGTATGTGTAGAATTTACCATGGATAGTCAAACATTATTGTCTGCAGTTTTCAGAAGGTGAATAGCTCAATTGATTGTGACAGACTAACATTGTAAAATATGACACAATTCGCATTGAAAGCAAAGTTTAAAAAATTGTTTTAAATCATTGACTTTTGAAGGTTGTATAACTCAGCCATCACAGGAGGTTGGCATCATAATTGGGGCGAACGGGCTTGTGTTAATGACTAGGGCAGAATAAGTGGAATTGTATCAAATACATCAAACACATGGTTTCCAGGTGTTTGATTCCATTCCATTTGCTCCGTTCTTACCTTTATTATGAGCCGTTCTCCCATCAGCAGCCTCCTGTGTCAGCCATAGATACTAAACAAAGATATCCCCATGTACACTGGAGCCGCGTCTTTATTGTGCCTTTTACAGCTTGTTTCTAGCCTGAAGCTTTGCAGAGTTATGCATCCTATACATTTGTATAATCCGGGATTGGGGGGGTCATTAGCCCACTCCCCCCACCCCTAGTGCCGTGTCAGTAGAATGGCCGTGCACAGCGGTTGTTGACAAATATCCAACAGATAGGCTAGTCCAGCATCCAGATCGGAGCTGTAAATACATTCAAGACGGTCAAATGGCAGAGTTGTTAGTTTGGCACTGTTGATTAGCACACATTTCGATTAAAATGTCAAGAAAACAGAAGGAGGATTGGTCGAAATGTTTACAATTATTAGTCAAAAACACTTGATTGAATTTCAATCCATGAATGTCTCGTATCCTGTGTGATGGCATGAACGAATGAATGATTGATTGACTGATATAGTAGCCTATATATTGAAATATAGGCCTAAGTAAGGTATTAAGACTAAACAGGACGCGCTGTTTGCGCCTACAGCTCGATGTACGGATAAAAAACGTACCCGATTTAAACTGGTTACTACTCTTGCCCAGAAACGAGAATATGCATATTATTAGTAGATCTGGATAGAAAACACACTAAAGTTTCTAAAACTGTTTGAATGGTGTCTGTGAGTATAACAGAACTCATATGGCAGGCAAAAACCTGAGAAGATTCCAAGCAGGAAGTGGCCTGTCTGACAATTTGTAGTCCTTCTGTTGCATCTCTATCGAAATTACAGTATATGTGCTGTTACGTGACACTTTCTAAGGCTTCCATTGGCTCTCTAAAGCCTTCAGAAACCGGAATGAGGCATCTCCTGTCTCTGGGCAGATAACAGCAGCACAGTTTGTCAGTGGTCTGCCTGGTGACAGAGAGACTGGAGATGCGAGACCTCGCCATTTTCCGGTTGAAATATTATCGAAATATTATATAGTGTAAAAAATTATTTTAAACAGCGTTTGACATGCTTCTAAGTACGGTAATGGAACATTTAGAATTTTTTTGTCACGAAATGCGCTCGCGCGTTACCCTTTGGATAGTGACCTGAACGCACGAACAAAACGGAGGTATTTGGATATAACTATGGATTATTTGAAACCAAAACAACATTTGTTGTTGAAGTAGAAGTCCTGGGAGTGCATTCCGACAAAGAACAGCAAAGGTAATCCAATTTTTCTAATAGTAATTCTGAGTTTAGTGAGCCCCGAAGTTGGCGGGTGTCTGAATAGCTAGCCTGTGATGGCTGAGCTATGTACTCAGAATATTGCAAAATGTGCTTTCGCCGAAAAGCTATTTTAAAATCTGACATAGCGATTGCATAGAGGAGTTCTGTATCTATAATTCTTAAAATAATTGTTATGCATTTTGTCAACGTTTATCGTGAGTAATTGAGTAAATTCACCGGAAGTTTTCAGTGGGAATGCTAGTTCTGAACATAACATGCTAATGTAAAAAGCTGTTTTTGATATAAATATGAACTTGATTGAACAAAACATGCATGTATTGTATAACATAATGTCCTAGGAGTGTCATCTGATGAAGATCATCAAAGGTTAGTGCTGCATTTAGCTGTGGTTTGGATTTTTGTGACATATATGCTTGCTTTGAAAATGGCTGTGTGATTATTTTTGGCTGGGTACTCTCCTGACATAATCGAATGTTTTGCTTTCGCTGTAAAGCCTTTTTGAAATCAGACAATGTGGTTGGATTAACGAGAGTCTTATCTTTCAAATGGTGTAAAATAGTCATATGTTTGAGAAATTGAAGTTATAGCATTTTTGAGGCATGCTAACGTCCCACCTAGCCCATAGAGGTTATTGTAGTTTGGTGAGGGCGTGACAGGGGGTGTTTGTTTTGTGTGTTTCGGGGTTTTTGATTTATGTTCTATATTTTCGATTTTATTGTTTATTCTAGTTTTCTATTGCTATGTTGTGTTTTTCAATGACCTCCAATTAGAGGCAGCTGGTTGTCGTTGTCTCTAATTGGAGGCCATATTTAAGTGCGTTTGTTTTTCACTTGTGTTGGTGGGTGGTTGTTCCTAGTATAGTCTGTGCACCTTATTGGACTGTTTTCATCGTTTGTTTTGTTTAAGTGTCTTTCCTTTAATAAATAAGAAGATGAGCACTTTACCCGCTGCATTTTGGTCCACTCCTTACAACGCCCGTGACAGAACCACCCACTAAAAGAGGACCAAGCAGCGGAAGGAGCAGCAGGATAAATATTTGGAGTCGTGGACATGGGAAGAAATATTTGATGGAAAGGGACCTTGGAGGCAGGCTGGGGAGTACCGGCGCCCGAAGGAGGAATTGGAGGCAGCAAAGGCAGAATGACGGATGTATGAGGTATTATATCCTCCATTTCAGGAGGTGAGGAGGCAGCCCCCCCCCAAAAAAAAATTGGGGGGCACACGGGGAGTTGGGGTAAGTCAGGCAATAGACCTGAGCCAACTCCTCGAGCTTATTATGGGGAGCGTTTGGCGTGGAGAGCACCGTGCTATGCGGAAGTGCGCACGGTCTCGCCCATCCGCACGCACAGTTCGGTGCGGTCGATACCAGCCCCCCGCAAGTGCCGTGCCAGAGTGGGCATCCAGCCAGGAAGGCTACCCTGCGCCTGCTCTATGCACGGCAGCCATCATTCCTCCGCACAGCCCAGTTCGCCCTGTACCAGCACTCCGCCCGTGCAAGGCTACAGTGACAACTCAGTCAGGACGGGTTGTGCAGGCTGTGCGCTCCAGACCTCCAGTGCATCTTCAAGACCCAGTGTATCCTGTTCCTGCTCCTCGCACTAGCCCTGTGGTGCGTGCTACTGTTATGGCACCTCCAAAGCCAGCCCCATGCATCAGGCCTCTAGTGCGCCTGCCCAGTCCAGTACGTCCTGTTCCTGCTCCTCGCACTAGCCCTGAGGTGCGTGTCAATAGTCTGGCGCCTCCTAAGCCAGCCCCACGCATCAGGCCTTCAGTGCGCAGTCCCAGTCCAGAGCTTCCGGCAACAGTTCCCCGTCCAGAGCTTCCGGCGACAGTTCCCCGTCCAGAGCTTCCGGCGACAGTTCCCCGTCCAGAGCTTCCGGCAACAGTTCCCCGTCCAGAGCTTCCGGCGATGTCCTACAGTCCGGAACCAACAGAGACGGCCTACAGTCCGGAACCGACAGAGACGGCCCACAGTCCGGAGCCTGCAGAGACGGCCCACAGTCCGGAGCTTGCAGAGACAGCCCACAGTCCGGAGCTTGCAGAGACGGCCCACAGTCCGGAGCCTGCAGAGACGGCCCACAGTCCAGAGCCTGCAGAGTCGGCCCACAGTCCGGAGCCTGCAGAGACGCTCCTCAGCCCGAGGACTCCAGCGACACACCTCGCCCGAGGTCTCCAGCGACGCACCTCAGCCCAGAGCCTTCAGCAGTGGTCTACAGCCCTGAGCCTTCAGCGGGGGTGGGCAGGTTAGAATGGGGACTAAGGCCGGAGCCAGAGCCACCTCCGTAGTTGGAGGATTGGGGGAGGGGGTGTAGCACGGGAGCCGTCATTGACGGTGGCCACCCTCCCTTCCCTCCCTTTAAGTTTGGGGTTATTTTTTGTGGTTTGTTTGTTTTGAGGTGCATTCGGGGTCTGCACCTTTTGGGGGGGGGGGGGGGGGGGTACTGTCATGTCCTGACCAGTAAAAGGGGCTATTTGTTATTGTAGTTTGGTGAGGGCGTGGCAGGGGGTGTTTGTTTTGTGTGTTTTGGGGATTTTGATTTATGTTCTATATTTTCTATTCTATGTTTATTCCAGTTTTCTATTTCTATGTTGTGTTTTTCAATGACCTCCAATTAGAGGCAGCTGGTTGTCGTTGTCTCTAATTGGAGGCCATATTTAAGTGTGTTCGTTTTTCACTTGTGTTGGTGGGTGGTTGTTCCTAGTATAGTCTGTGCACCTTATTGGACTGTTTTCGTCATTTGTTTTGTTTAAGTGTCTTTCCTTTAATAAATAAGAAGATGAGCACTTTACCCGCTGCATTTTGGTCCACTCCTTACGACGCCCGTGACACTGTCAGAGCAGCTTACCAACCACTGTACCTGTACACAGCCAATCTGTAAATAGAACACCCAACTACCTATTTATCTTTTTGCTCTTTTGCACCTCAGTATCTACTTGCACATCATCATCTGCACATCTATCACTGCAGTGTTAATGCTAAATTGTAATTATTTTGCCTCTTTGGCCTATATATTGCCTTACCTCCCTAATCTTCTACATTTGCACACACTGTACATAGATTTTTCTATTGTGTTATTGACTGTACATTTGTTTATGTGTAACTCTGTGTTGTTGTTTTCGTCGCACTGGTTTGCTTTATCTTGGCCAGGTCGCAGTTGTAAATGAGAACTTGTTCTCAACTGGCCTACCTGGTTAAATAAAGGTGAAATAAAAAAGAACAAAACCTAGGTAATCAAAATATATGTTTGCATTTATTGATTAACCTCAGTTTGAATACCACCATATAGCTAGCTTTATTAAAACCGCATTCCAGCCGGTGTCTATTCCACAAGTTACCACTGGCTAAATCTATGACGTTAAAATGCCTATTTACTCTGTTCCATTTGACTACGTACTGTCCACTGTCTCATCAGCCCAGTCAGACAATTTATAAACTTGATCTCCACTATAAAAAGCATCTAGACATCTCACATTTCTTTTAGACCAGAATTTTGTTTTCAAACGCAGAGATTTGTATAAACCCTGCTGTCTGTCTCTTCAGCATTTGCAACATTGTTTCAATATTCAAATTCATTCTCCAGCTGAACCATGGTAATGAACATGTAGTGAGTCGGGACAAGACAAACAGTTTGAAGTTATTGTTGGCTAGCTCCTCTGAACAACAATGTTCTGATGAGAAAGCGCATTTTCTATTCCAGGCGAAATCACGCATCATTTAGCTCATTGTTAGGTTAGGGATGCATCCAAATAATTGTCACTAGAAAATCTAATCAAATCAAATTATATTTGTCACATGCGCCAAATACAACAGTAAAATGCTTACTTACAAGGCCTTAACCAACAATGCAGTGTTAGGAAAATACCTAAAAAAAGTAGGAGACAAGAATAACAAATAATTAAAGAGCAACAGTAAATAACAATTGTGGGGCTATATATACAGGGGGTACCGGTACAGAGTCAATGTGTCAATGTGCGGGGTCACCGGTGTCGAGGTAATTGAGGTAGTTATGTACATGTATGTAGTGTTATTAAAGTGGCTATGTATGGATAATAACAGAGAGTAGCAGCAGTGTGTGTGTGTGTGTGGGGGGGCAATGCAAATAGTCTGGGTAGCCATTTGATTAGCTGTTCAGGAGTCTTATGGCTTGGAGGTAGAAGCTGTTTAGAAGCCTCTTGGACCTAGACTTGGCACTGCGGTCCAGAATGCCTTGCGGTAGCAGAGAGAACAGTCTATGACTAGGGGGGCTGGAGTCTTTGCCAATTTTTAGGGCCTTCCTCTGACACCACCTGGTATAGAGGTCCTGGATGGCAGGAAGCTTGGCCCCGGTGATGTACTGGGCGGTACGCACTACCCTCTGGAGGCCAAGCAGTTGCCATACCAGGCATTGATGCAACCCGTCAGGATGTTCTCCATGGTGCAGCTGTAAAACCTTTTGAGGATCTGAGGACCCATGACAAATCTTTTCGGTCTCCTGAGGGGAAATAGGTTTTGTCGTGCCCTCTTCACGACTGTCTTGGTGTGCTTGGACCATGTTAGTTTGTTGGTGATGTGGACGCCAAGGAACTTGAAGCTCTCAACCTGCTCCACTACAGCCCCGTCGATGAGAATGGGGGCGTGCTCGGTCCTCCTTTTCCTGAAGTCCACAATTATCTCCTTAGTCTTGATCATGTTGAGAGAGAGATTGTTGTCATTGCACCACACGGCCAGGTCTCTGACCTCCTCCCTATAGGCTGTCTCATCGTTGTTGGTGATCAGGCCTACAACTGTTGTGTCATCAGCAAACTTAATGATGGTGTTTGAGTCGTGCCTGGCCGTGCAGTCATGAGTGAACGGGCAGTACAGGAGGGGACTGAGCACGCACCCCTGAGGGGCCCCGTGTTGATGATCAGCGTGGTGGATGTGTTGTTACCTACCCTTACCACCTGGGGGCGGGCCGTCAGGAAGTCCAGGATCCAGTTGCAGAGGGAGGTGTTTAGTCCCAGGGTCCTTAGCTTAGTGAGGAGCTTTGAGGGCACTTGAACACTGAGCTGTAGTCAATGAATAGCATTCTCACATAGGTGTTCCTTTTGTCCAGGTGGGAAAGGGCAGTGTGGAGTGCAATAGAGATTGCATCATCTGTGGATCTGTTGGTGCAGTATGCAAATTGGAGTGGGTCTAGGGTTTCTGGGATAATGGTGTTGATGTGAGCCATTACCAGCCTTTCAAAGCATTTCATGGCTACAGACGTGAGTGCTACGGGTCGGTAGTCATTTAGGCAGGTTACCTTAATGTTCTTGGACACAGGGACTAAGGTGGTCTGCTTGAAACATGTTGGTATTACAGACTCGGACAGGGAGAGGTTGAAAATGTCAGTGAAGTCACTTGCCAGTTGGTCAGCGCATGCTCAGAGTACACATCCTGGTAATCCATCTGGCCCAGCGGCCTTGTGAATGTTACTCACATCAACTGTGGAGAGCGTGATCAAACAGTCGTCCGGAACAGCTGATGCTCTCATCCATGTTTCCGTGTTACTTGCCTCAAAGCGAGCATAGCAGTTATTTAGCTCGTCTGGGCAGCTCTTGGCTGTGTGTCCCTTTGTAGTCTGCAATAGTTTGCAAGCCCTGCCACATCCGACGAGCGTTGGAGCCGGTGTAGTACGATTCAATCTTATTCCTGTATTGACGCTTTGCCTGTTTAATGGTTCGTCGGAGGGCATAGCGGGATTTCTTATAAGACTTATTATAAGTCCCGCTCCTTGAAAGCGGCAGCTCTACCCTTTAGCTCAGTGTGAATGTTGCCTGTAATCAATGGCTTCTGGTTGGGGTATGTATACGTACAGTCACTGTGGGGACTACGTCCTTGATGCACAGCTTAAACAAATGCAAATGCGGCTACAATTGTTATTATGTCTGCACTGTTTGATGTGACTGGAAGTTAGCCGTAGTTGGCTAGCTAACAAGCAAGGGATAAGAACGTTGCCAGCCAGTATGGCAATGGAACATTTAGAACGAACGACTGGGTTTCGTCCATAGATACTTAACAAAAAGACTAAATGACTGGGTCGCATCTCTGGCAACCGAACCAATAGAACGAATGACCAGCTGGCTTGGGTAGGAACCCTAGATTTGTGTTGGGACTATATCTTGTGGATGGATGAAATAGTATGAATAAATGCATCAAAATAACGTTTTTAATTAAAATATGTCAATCACTATTTGAATATGTTGGTAACCCGCTGTATAAAAGTGATAATGCCCTCGAAGCCGGTGTTTGGAGGATATATTGGCACGGTTTGCCGGCCCTCGGCGGCCCTCGTCTCGGGGCTAACAACACCCGTGCCAATATATCCACCAAATCCGTAAACACGGGCATCCTCATAGATGTCATCCTAACTAACTCGCCCTCCAAATACACCTCTGCTGTGTTCAATCAAGATCTCAGCGATCACTGCCTCATTGCCTGCATCTGTAATGGGTCTGCGACCAAACGACCACCCCTCATCACTGTCAAACGCTCCCTAAAACACTTCTGCGAGCAGGCCTTTCTAATCGACCTGGCCAGGGTATCCTGGAATGACATTAACCTCATCCTGTCAGTAGATGATGCCTGGCTATTCTTTAAAAGTGCCTTCCTCACAAGCATGCCCACTCAAAAAATGTTGAACTAGGAATAGATATAGTCCTTGGTTCACTCCAGACCTGTCTGCCCTTGACCAGCACAAAAACATCCTGTGGCGTTCTGCATTAGCATCGAATAGCCCCCGTGATATGCAACTTTTCAGGGAAGTTAGGAACCAATATACACAGGCAGTTAGAAAAGCTAAGGCTAGCTTTTTCAAACAGAAATTTGCATCCTGTAGTACTAACTCAAAAAAGTTCTGGGACACTGTAAAGTCCATGGAGAATAAGAGCACCTCCTCCCAGCTGCCCACTGCTCTGAGGCTAGGAAACACTGTTACCACCGATAAATCCACAATAATTGAGAATTTCAATAAGCATTTCTCTACGGCTGGCCATGCTTTCCACCTGGCTACCCCTACCCCGGTCAACTGCCCAGCACCCTCCACAGCAACCCGCCAAAGCCCCCACCATTTCTCCTTCACCCAAATACAGATAGCTGATGTTCTGAAAGAGCGGCAAAATCTGGACCCATACAAATCAGCCGGGCTAGACAATCTGGACCCTCTCTTTCGAAAATAATCTGCCGAAATTGTTGCAACCCCTATTACTAGCCTGTTCAACCTCTCTTTCGTATCGTCTGAGATTCCCAAAGATTGGAAAGCTGCCGCAGTCATCCCCCTCCTCAAAGGGGGTGACACTCTAGACCCAAACTGCTACAGACCTATATCTATCCTACCCTGTCTTTCTAAGGTCTTCGAAAACCAAGTTAACAAACAGATTACCGAACATTTAGAATCCCACCGTACCTTCTCCACTATGCAATCTGGTTTCAGAGCTGGTCATGGGTGCACCTCAGCAACACTCAAGGTCCTAAACGACATCATAACCGCCATCGATAAGAGACATTAATGTGCAGCCGTATTCATCGACCTGGCCAAGGCTTTCGACTCTGTCAATCACCACATTCTTATTGGCAGACTCGACAGCCTTGGTTTCTCAAATGATTGCCTCGCTCAGGTTGCCCAGGCATTTGATCATATTACTCCATATTACTCATATTACTCCATTACTCCATATTACTCCATCCATTTGATCATATTACTCCAGTGCTAGCCTCCCTACACTGGCTTCCTGTTAAGGCAAGGGCTGATTTCAAGGTTTTACTGCTAACCTACCAAGCATTACATGGGCTTGCTCCTACCTATCTTTCCGATTTGGTCCTGCCGTACATACCTACACGTACGCTATGTTCACAAGACGCAGGCCTCCTAATTGTCCCTAGAATTTCTAAGCAAACGGCTGGAGGTAGGGCTTTCTCCTATAGAGCTCAATTTTTATGGAATGGTCTGCCTACCAATGTGAGAGACGCAGACTCAGTCTCAACCTTTAAGTCTTTACTGAAGACTTATCTCTTCAGTAGGTCCTAGGATTAAGTATAGTCCGGCCCAGGAGTGTGAAGGTGAACGGAAAGGCTGGAGCAACGAACCGCCCTTGCTGTCTCTGCCTTGCCGGTGCCCCTCTTTCCACTGGGATTCTCTGCCTCTAACCCTATTACAGGGGCTGAGTCACTGGCTTACTGGTGTTCTTCCATGCCGTCCATGGGAGGGGTGCGTCACTTGAGTGGGTTGAGTCACTGACGTGGTCTTCCTGTCTGGGTTGGCGCCCCCCCTTGGGTTGTGCCATGGCGGAGATCGTTGTGGGCTATACTCGGCCTTGTCTTAGGACGGTAAGTTGGTGGTTGGAGACATCCCTCTAGTGGTGTGGGGGCAGTGCTTTGGCAAAGTGGGTGGGGTTATATCCTGCCTGTTTGGCCCTGTCCGGGGGTATCATCGGATGGGGCCACAGTGTCTTCTGATCCCTCCTGTCTCAGCCTCCAGTATTTATGCTGCAGTAGTTTATGTGTCGGGGGGCTAGGGTCAGTCTGTTACATCTGGAGTATTTCTCTTGTCTTATCCGGTGTCCTGTGTGAATTTAAATATGCTCTCTCTAATTCTCTCTTTCTCTCTTTCTGTCTTTCTCTCGGAGGACCTGAGCCCTAGGACCATGCCTCAGGACTACCTGGCATGATGACTCCTTGCTGTCCCCAGTCCACCTGGCCGTGCTGCTGCTCCAGTTTCAACTGTTCTGCCTGCGGCTATGGAACCCTGACCTGTTCACCGGACGTGCTTGTTGCACCCTCGACAACTACTATTATTATTATTTGACCATGCTGGTCATTTATGAACATTTTAACATTTTGACCATGTTCTGTTATAATATCCACCCTGCACAGCCAGAAGAGGACTGGCCACCCCTCATAGCCTGGTTCCTCTCTAGGTTTCTTCCTAGGTTTTTGCCTTTCTAGGGAGTTTTTCCTAGGGAGTTTTTCCTATCCACCGTGCTTCTTTCACCTGCATTGCTTGCTGTTTGGGGTTTTAGGCTGGGTTTCTGTACAGCACTTTGAGATATCAGCTGATGTACGAAGGGCTATATAAATAAATTTGATTTGATTTTACCAATTACTTCTCAGATAGAGTTCATTGTGTCAAATCGGAGGGCCTGTTGTCCGGACCTCTGGCAGTCTCTATGGGTGTGCCACAGGGTTCAATTCTCGGGCCGACTCTCTTCTCTGTATACATCAATGATGTTGCTCTTGCTGCTGGTGATTCTCTCATCCACCTCTACGCAGACGACACCATTCTGTATACTTCTGGCCCCTCTTTGGACACTGTGTTAACTAACCTCCAGACGAGCTTCAATGCCATACAACTCTCCTTCCGTGGCCTCCAACTGCTCTTAAACGCAAGTAAAACTAAATGCATGCTATTCAATCGATCACTGCCCGCACCTGCTCGCCCGTCCAGCACGGCTCTGACTTAGAATACGTGGACAACTACAAATACCTGGGTGTCTGGTTAGACTGTAAACTCTCCTGCCAGACTCACATTAAGCATCTCCAATCCAAAATTAAATCTAGAATCGGCTTCCTATATCGCAACAAAGCATCCTTCACTCATGCTGCCAAACATACCCTCGTAAAACTGACCATCCTACCGATCCTCGACTTCGGTGATGTCATCTATAAAATAGCCTCCAACACTTTACTCAACAAACTGGATGCAGTCTATCACAGTGCCATCCGTTTTGTCACCAAAGCCCCATACACTACCCACCATTGCGACCTGTATGCTCTCGTTGGTTGGCCCTCGCTTCATACTCATCACCAAACCCACTGGCTACAGGTTATCTACAAGTCTCTGCTAGGTAAAGCCCCGCCTTATCTCAGCACACTGGTCACCATAGCAGCACCCACTCGTAGCACGTGCTCCAGCAGGTATATCTCACTGGTTCCCCCAAAGCCAATTCCTCCTTTGGTCGTCTTTCCTTCAAGTTCTCTGCTGCCAATAACTGGAATGAACTGCAAAAATCTCTGAAGCTGGAGACTCATATCTCCCTCACTAGCTTTAAGCACCAGCTGTCAGAGCAGCTCACAGATCACTGCACCTGTACATAGCCCATCTGTAAACAGCCCATCTATCTACCTACCTCATCCCCATACTGTATTTATTTATTTATCTTGCTCCTTTGCACCCCAGTATCTCTACTTGCACATTCATCTTCTGCACATCTACCATTCCAGTGTTTAATTGCTATATTGTAATTACTTCGCCACCATGACCTATTTATTGCCTTAACTTACCTCATTTGCACTCACTGTATGTAGACTTTTTGTTTTCTTTTGTTCAACTGTATTATTGACTGTATGTTTTGTTTATTCCATGTGTAACTCTGTGTTGTTGTATGTGTCGAATTGCTATGCTTTATCTTGGCCAGGTCGCAGTTGCAAATGAGAATTTGTTCTCAACTAGCTTACCTGGTTAAATAAAGGGGAAATAAATCAAATTCTCTGACATTATCACTTAAATCTGCAATAGCCTAGGTTTGTTCTCCATTTCCTATAGACTGGCAGTAGCAGATGTTTTGTTGCCGAGTAACCGAGTTGCTCGACCCCTTTAGATAGAACTCTGAGATTCGGCTAAAAAGATGTTAGCATTGTGAGAAATGCTACAAAAAAGTATCATGTTGTTGATTCTTAATGGTCGTAAATGTGTACGTGACAGCGATAAATTATACATTTAATAAAAACTGTTGCACCTACAAATTTTGTCAATCTGAAATGTTTTTAGTCCAATGGTCACTTTATGGAGGCTACAGTCTCGTTTTAAACCAACATCTAGAATTTGAGCTAGGTAGCGTAGGAAATACTCTGAAAACCCAATTGCTAACTAGCCTATTAAATATCCGGGATGCAGTGGTGGAAAAAGTATTCAATTTTCATACTTGAGTAAAAGTAAAGATACCTTAAAAAAAATGACTCAAGTAAAAGTGAAAGTCACCGAGTAAAATACTACTAGAGTAAAAGTCTAAAAGTATTTGGTTTAAATTTACTTAAGTATCAAAGTAAAAGTATATACATAATTTAAAATGCAAACCAGACGACACGATTTTCTTTTCTTTTCTCAATTTACGGATAGCCAGGGGCACAGACATAACACTCAGACATAATTTACAAATAAAACATTTGTGTTTAGTGAGTCTGCCAGATCAAAGGCAGAAGGGATGATCAGGGATGTTCTCTTGATAAGTGCGTGAATTAGACAATTTTCCTGTCCTGCTAAGCATTCAAAATGTAACAAGTACTTTTGAGTGACAGGGAAAATGTAAGTACATAATTTTCTTTAGGAATGTAGTGGAGTAAAAGTAAAAGTTGTCAAAAAGATTAATAGTAAAGTAAAGTACAGATACCCAAAAAAAACGATTTAAGTAGTAGTTTAAAGTATTTTTACTTAAGTACTTTACACCACTGTCGGTATGTGGTTCTCGGTAACGGCCAGACGGCTCATGATGAGAGGCGAGGAGTGTGTTGTGTACCACCAATCAAGTGCAAATTTTCATCGACATTGGTGTCATATTGGCTTAGATATGGTAGGGAGATTTTAATTTAACATTGAGCTTCAACCAACACATACAATATAATACAGTATCATGCACTATGATGTTTTGCTTGTATCACTCTACGCACATAACAATCTGGGAGGCCTAAGTAAGTGCACAAGCTCTCTCTCTCTCTCTCTCTCTCTCTCTCCCTCTCCCTCTCTAGCTCTCTCATTCTCCCCTCCTCTCTGTTTCTCCCCTCGGTGTGTGTGAAAGTTCTGGTCGTTTCCCGCGCGTGCTATCGCAGCTCTATTGTATCAGTGTGACTGGAAAGTTGATCTTTTTTGTTTTGTGTGCGTGTGTGTGTGTGTCTAATGCAATGCCAACATGTTACCCAGGTGGATGTCAATAAAGAACCCAGGCTACAGGTAGAACCCCCCACTCTTTCTGGGACCTAATCTCTCCATTGAAGCAGCTGCTTTGATTTGTGATTGGTACAAAGGCTGAGCAAACAGCCCGGCCAATGGCACCAAAGGAAGGACTGGAAGTGACTTCCCAGTCAAGTGCTTTAGTCTGGTTTAGGATTTGTTTGGAGGAGGGTTTACCTATCCATTCAGCCCTAGCTAACTGGCTGCATCAGTGGATTAACAGAGTTCTGGATCCCCTCTGTATCTTTGTTTGCGGCCCTGTTAGAATTCCCCCTCTGTGTTTGTCCCTGTCCGCCGTTGTCAAGCAGATGTTCTCTCACTGTGATCAGGAGACACACTGAGACAAACATACTGACACACAAAAAGGCACACACAAAGACACAAACACACAAAGACACACACACAAACACTAAGACACCCATACACACTGAGACCACATTGATGGAGAGGTTTCAGCACATCAAGGAGAAAAACAGATGGAGGACAAAACAAATGACAGGAGAAAGAGAAAGGTAGATTAAGGTAGAGGAAGACAGAGGAAGGTAGAGGAAGGTAGAGGAAGGTAGAGGAATATAGAGATCGTCACTGAGGATAGGCCACACATTCTTTGTTCTGTTCTGGAGGAGTGAGCAGTGAGCGTTGACCCTGGGTGAGAGGAGCCACATGTTCTGGTCAGTCAGAGAGAAGGGGGGAGAGATAGAGAGACAGTGGGTGTATAGAGAAAGAGAGACAGAGAATAGAAGAGAGAGAGAGAGAGCACTGATCAGAAAGAGAGAGTGGAGGTGTGGAGTTCTGATCTCTGGCCTCACAGAGTGCCAGGCCTCCACTAAACCATGCAGCCATCAACATCCCTCACAGCCCACTTAGGCTGGCACCTGCACTGACAGCTCTGTCAACTAACTACACCCCTGAGGGTGGGAACACAGGCAGAGACAAGAAGTGGACGGTCAGACAGGTCAGGGGGTCAACAGAGGTCAGCAGATACAATGTCTATGAATATGTCTAAGTGCATGAAACATAGGTGCGTATTGAGTTATTTAAGATGTTTTGACAGGCATCAGGTTGGAACACTTGTTGGGTTGGGTTCATTTGTCCCTCATTATTTCCATGTTTTTACATACTGTCACACACATCTGTACATCAGCAGGCAGGTGCAAGGTACCCAAGATTATACTACTTCACAGCTACTGAAATGTTAGATACTTCAAAAATGTTTTATTGCATAATAGGACTGAGCATGACCCTCCAGTGCCTGTAGTACATACTACAGTGCATTCAGAATGTATTCAGACCCTTTGACTTTTTCCACATTTTACATTACAGCCTTCTTTTTTCAACATTCCCTCATCAATCTACACACAATACCCCATAATGCCAAACGAAAAACAGTTTTTTAAAAATGTTTGCAAATGTATAAAAAAAACAGGAATATCACATTTACGTAAGTATTCAGACCCTTAACTCAGTACTTTGATGAAGCATCTTTGCCAGCGATTACAGCTGTCACATTGGTATGAATGATTCGGGAGACAGACGCAGGAATGCGTAATAGTTTTTTTTATTGTACCCAAATTACGGCGTGCCGTGTAAAGGCACGGGGACAAAAAACAAACAAACACGTAACAAAACACTGGGTAGAAACCCAAAAGAAAAGAGCGAGGAGTACCTCGAATAAATACACAAACACACAATGATTATCACACAGGATGAGACCCGTAATCATCTGCGCAATCCACAAGGGCACGAAAGCCAAAACACACAGCACAGGTACTCACATGCACCAATGGACATTGTAACAATAATCGACAGACAAGGGAAACTAAAGGGCACACTTCAGTACTAA
Organism: Salmo trutta; assembly: GCF_901001165.1. Classification (NCBI taxonomy): domain Eukaryota; kingdom Metazoa; phylum Chordata; class Actinopteri; order Salmoniformes; family Salmonidae; genus Salmo; species Salmo trutta. Next base: position 42,814,191 of record NC_042963.1, read on the forward strand.
TCAGTGGGAATAGGGGACAGGTGTGCGTGATGAAAGTTCCAGAGGGATCCGTGACAACAGCCTTGAGTCTTCTTGGGTATGACGCTACAAGCTTGGCACACCTGTATTTGGGAAGTTTCTCCCAATCTTTTCTGCAGATCCTCTCAAGCTCTGTCAGGTTAGATGGGGAGCGATGCTGCACAGCTATTTTCAGGTCTCTCCAGAGATATTAGATCAGGTTCAAGACCGGGCTCTGGCTGGACTTGAAGGACATTCAGAGACTTGTCCCAAAGCCACTCCTACGTTGTCTTGGCTGTTTTATTTATTTTATTTTATTTCACATTTATTTAACCAGGTAGGCCAGTTGAGAACAAGTTCTCATTTACAACTGCAACCTGGCCAAGATAAAGCAAAGCAGTGCGACAAAAACAACAACACAGAGTTACACATAAACAAATGTACAGTCAATAACACAACAGAAAAATCGATGTACAATGTGTGCAAAAATAGAAGATTAGGGAGGTAAGGCAGTAAATAGGCCATAGAGGCAAAATAATTACAATTTAGCATTAACACTGGAGTGATAGATGTGCAGATGATGATGTGCAAGTAGAGATACTGGGGTGCAAAAGAGCAAGAAGATAAATAACAATATGGGGATGAGGTAGTTGGGTTTGCTATTTACAGATTGGCTGTGTACAGGTACAGTGAGCTGCTCTGACAGCTGATGCTTGAAGTTAGAGAGGGAGATATAAGTCTCCAGCTTCAGTGATTTTTGCAATTCGTTCCAGTCATTGGCAGCAGAGAACTGGAAGGAAAGGCAGCCAAAGTAAGTGTTGGCTTTGGAGATGACCAGTTAAATATACCTGCTGGAGCGCGTGCTACGGGTGGGTGTTGCTATGGTGACAAGTGAGCTGAGATAAGGTGGGGCTTTACCTAGCAAAGACTTATAGATGACCTGGATTCAGTGGGTTTGGCGATGAATATATAGCGAGGGCCAGCCAACGAGAGCATACAGGTTGCAGTGGTGGGTAGTATATGGGACTTTGGTGATAAAACAGATGGCACTGTGATAGACTACATCCAGTTTGCTGAGTAGAGTGTTGGAGGCTATTTTGTAAATGACATCGCCAAAGTCAAGGATCGGTAGGATAGTCATTTTTACGAGGGTATGTTTTGCAGCATGAGTGAAGGAGGCTTTGCAACTCCCCTCCAAGTCTCCGACCACTACCTTGTATCCTTTTCCCTCTCGTTCTCATCCAACACTTCTCACTCTGCCCCTACTCGGATGGTATTGCGCCGTCCCAACCTTCGCTCTCTCTCTCCCGCTACTCTCTCCTCTTCCATCCTATCATCTCTTCCCTCTGCTCAACCCTTCTCCAACCTATCTCCTGATTCTGCCTCCTCAACCCTCCTCTCCTCCCTTTCTGCATCCTTTGATTTTCTCTGTCCCCTATCCTCCAGGCCGGCTCGGTCCTCCACTCCTGCGCCGTGGCTCGACGACTCACTGCGAGCTCACAAAACAGGGCTCCGGGCAGCCGAGCGGAAATGGAGGAAAACTCGCCTCCCTGCGGACCTGGCATCCTTTCACGCCCTCCTCTCTACATTTTCCTCTTCTGTCTCTGCTGCTAAAGCCACTTTCTACCACTCTAAATTCCAAGCATCTGCCTCTAACCCTAGGAAGCTCTTTGCTACCTTCTCCTCCCTCCTGAATCCTCCTCCCCCTCCCCCCCCCTCCTCTCTCTCTGCGGATGACTTCGTCAACCATTTTGAAAAGAAGGCTGATGACATCCGATCCTCGTTTGCTAAGCCAAACGACAACCGCTGGTCCTGCTCACACTGCCCTACCCTGTGCTTTGACCTCTTTCTCCCCTCTCTCTCCAGATGAAATCTCGCGTCTCGTGACGGCCGGCCGCCCCAACAACCTGCCCACTTGACCCTATCCCCTCCTCTCTTCTCCAGACCATTTCCGGAGACCTTCTCCCCTACCTCACCTCGCTCATCAACTCATCCTTGACCGCTGGCTACGTCCCTTCCGTCTTCAAGAGAGCGAGAGTTGCACCCCTTCTGAAAAAACCTACACTCGATCCCTCCGATATCAACAACTACAGACCAGTATCCCTTCTTTCTTTTCTCTCCAAAACTCTTGAACGTGCCGTCCTTGGCCAGCTCTCCTGCTATCTCTCTCAGAATGACCTTCTTGATCCTAATCAGTCAGGTTTCAAGACTGGGCATTCAACTGAGACTGCCCTTCTCTGTGTCACGGAGGCTCTCCGCACTGCTAAAGCTAACTCTCTCTCCTCTGCTCTCATCCTTCTAGACCTATCTGCTGCCTTTGATACTGTGAACCATCAGATCCTCCTCTCCACCCTCTCCGAGCTGGGCATCTCCGGCGCGGCCCACGCTTGGATTGCGTCCTACCTGACAGGTCGCTCCTACCAGGTGGCGTGGCGAGAATCTGTCTCCGCACCACGTGCTCTCACCACTGGTGTCCCCCAGGGCTCTGTTCTAGGCCCTCTCCTATTCTCACTATACACCAAGTCACTTGGCTCGGTCATATCCTCACATGGTCTCTCCTATCATTGCTACGCAGACGACACACAATTAATCTTCTCCTTTCCCCCTTCTGATAACCAGGTGGCGAATCGCATCTCTGCATGTCTGGCAGACATATCAGTGTGGATGACGGCTCACCACCTCAAGCTGAACCTCGGCAAGACGGAGCTGCTCTTCCTCCCGGGGAAAGACTGCCCGTTCCATGATCTCACCATCACAGTTGACAACTCCCTTGTGTCCTCCTCCCAGAGTGCTAAGAACCTTGGCGTGACCCTGGACAACACCCTGTCGTTCTCCACTAACATCAAGGCGGTGACCCGATCCTGCAGGTTCATGCTCTACAACATTCGCAGAGTACGACCCTGCCTCACACAGGAAGCGGCGCAGGTCCTAGTCCAGGCACTTGTCATCTCCCGTCTGGATTACTGCAACTCGCTGTTGGCTGGGCTCCCTGCCTGTGCCATTAAACCCCTACAACTCATCCAGAACGCCGCAGCCCGTCTGGTGTTCAACCTTCCCAAGTTCTCTCACGTCACCCTGCTCCTCCGCTCTCTCCACTGGCTTCTAGTTGAATCTCGCATCCGCTACAAGTCCATGGTGCTTGCCTACGGAGCTGTGAGGGGAACGGCACCTCCGTACCTTCAGGCTCTGATCAGGCCCTACACCCAAACAAGGGCACTGCGTTCATCCACCTCTGGCCTGCTCGCCTCCCTACCTCTGAGGAAATTACAGTTCCCGCTCAGCCCAGTCAAAACTGTTCGCTGCTCTGGCACCCCAATGGTGGAACAAGCTCCCTCACGACGCCAGGACAGCGGAGTCAATCACCACCTTCCGGAGACACCTGAAACCCCACCTCTTTAAGGAATACCTGGGATAGGATAAAGTAATCCTTCTAACCCCCCCCCAAAAGATCTAGATGCACTATTGTAAAGTGGTTGTTCCACTGGATATCATAAGGTGAATGCACCAATTTGTAAGTCGCTCTGGATAAGAGCGTCTGCTAAATGACTTAAATGTAAATGTAAATGTTGTGTAATAGGAAGCCGATTCTAGATTTAATTTTGGATTGGAGATGCGAGTCTGGAAGATGTGAGATGATTGGAGATGTGAGTCTGGAAGGAGATTTTACAGTCTAACCAGACACCTAGGTATTTGTGTTGTCCACATATTCTAAGTCAGAACCGTCCAGAGTAGTGATGCTAGTCGGGCAGGTGGGTGCGGGCAGCAATCGGTTGAAGAGCATGCATTTAGTTTTACTAGCATTTAAAAGCAGTTGGAGGCCACGGAAGGAGTGTTGTAGGGGCATTGAAGCTCATTTGGAGGTTTGTTAAACTTCTTCAGCCTAGGGTTTATTTGTCTCCACTTCCTGTCTGACTGACGTGCCCAAAGTAAACTGCCTGTTACTCAGGCCCAGAAGCCATGATATGCATATAATTGGTACCATTGGATAGAAAACACTTTGAAGTTTGTAGAAATGATAACATAATGTATGAGACTATAACACAATTGATATGGTAGGACAAAATTCAAAGATACACCAACCAGAATTCTTTTTTTTTTGAGAGCCCATGCCCTTACAATTCCAGCTCCCAGATTGCAATTCCTATGGCTTCCACTAGATGTCAACAGTATTTGCTCAAGGTTTCAGGCTTGTTTCTTCCAAAATGAGGAAGAATTTTGAGTTTTAGTACTAGGAGTCAGAGTTGGATACTTCATACTTCTTTCCGTATGAAATATTATAGTTTAATTACATTTTAGGGTACCTTAGGATTAATAAATAGAAACATATTTTGACTTGTTTTAACAAAGTTTAGCGGTAGCTTTTTGGATTCCTTTCTCTGCATGTTGAACGAGTGGATCGATGGCGCCAACTAAACAGACATTTTGGGATATAAAGAAGGATTTTATCTAACAAAACGACCATACATGTTGTAGCTGGGACCCTTTAGATTGCAAATCAGAGTAAGATTTTCAAAAAGTAAGTGAATATTTAATCGCTATTTGTGATTTTATGTGCAGGTGGAAAAATATGTTGACGTGGGGCGCCGTCCTCAAACAATCGCATGGCATGCTTTCGCTGTAAAGCCTATTGTAAATCGGACAATGCAGTTAGATTGTCACAACTTCCTCTGAAGTCGGACCCTCTCCTTGTTCGGGCGACGTTCGGCGGTCGACGTCATCGGTCTTCTAGCCATCGCCAATCCACCTTTCATTTTCCATTTGTTTTGTCTTGTCTTCCCACACACCTGGTTTCAATTCCATCATTACATGTTGTGTATTTAACTCTCTGTTCCCCCCATTTACTTGTCTGGAATTGTTTGTTGTAAGTGCTTGTGCACGTTATGCTGGTGGTTGACGGGTTTTGTACCCATTTGATTTATTGTTCTGTTTATGGTGGTTTTTATTATTAAACTGTGCCGTTGTAAATCAGTTTTTGCTCTCCTGTGCCTGACTTCTCTACCGCCAGTACGCACCCCTTACATAGATGAACAAGAATTTAAGCTTTTAACCGATATAAGGCACTTGTGTGCACCTAAATGTTTAATATCCCTAATTTTTATGATTATTTATTTGAATTGTGCACCCTCCAATTTCACTGGAAGTTATCGACAGGTGTTCTGCTGGTGGAACGCCTAGCCCTAAGAAGTTTTTAACACAGTGTCCAAAGAAGGGCCAGATGTATACAGAAGGGTGTCGTCTGCGTAGAGGTGGATCAGATAATCACCAGCAGCAAGAGGCACATCATTGATATATACAGAGAAAAGAGTCGGCCCAAGAATTTAACCCTGTGGCACCCCCATAGAGACTGCCAGAGGTCTGGACAACAGGCCCTCTGATTTGACACACTGAACTCTATCTGAGAAGTAGTTGGTTAACCAGGCGAGGCAGTCATTTGAGAAACCAAGGCGGTGTGCTTAGGGTCGTTGTCCTGTTGGATGGTGAACCTTCACCCCAGTCTGAGGTCCTGAGCGCTCTGGAGCAGGTTTTCATCAAGGATCTATCTATACTTCACTCAGTTCATCTTTCCCTCAATCCTGACTAGTCTCCCAGAGACTGCCGCTAAAAAACATTCCCAGAGCATGATGCTGCCACCAACCATGCTTCACTATAAGGATGGTCCCTGGTTTCCTCCAGACGTGACACTTGACATTCATGCGAAAGAGTTCAATCTTGGTTTCATCAGACCAGAGAATCTTGTTTCTCATGGTCTGAGAGTCCATTAGGTGCCTTTTGGCAAACTCCAAGCGGGCTGTCGTGTGCCTTTTACTGAGGAAAGGATTCCGTCTGGCCACTACCATAAAGGCCTGATTGGTGGAGTGCTGCAGAGATGGTTGTCCTTCTGGAACGTTCTCCCATCTCCACAGAGGAACTCTGGAGCTCTCTCAGATTGACCATCGGGTTCTTGGTCACCTCCCTGACCAAGGTTCTTCTCCCCTGATTGCTCAGTTTGGCCGGGCAGCTAGCTCTAGGAAGAGTCTTGGTGGTTCCAAACTTCTTCCATTTAAGAATGATGGAGGCCACTGTGTTCTTGGGGACCTTCAATGCTGCAGAATCTTTTTCGTATCCTTCCCAGATCTGAGCCTCGATACAATCCTGTCTCGGAGCTCTACCAACAATTTTGTTTGACCTCATGGCTTGGTTTTTGCTCTGACATGCACTATCAACTGTGGGACCTTATATAGACAGGTGTGTGCCTTTACAAATCATGTCCAATCGATTGATTTTTCCACAGGTGGACTCCAATGAAGTTGTAGAAACATCTCAAGGATTATCAATGGAAACAGGGTGCACCTGAGCTCAATTTCAAGTCTCATATCAAAGGGTCTGAATACTTATGTAAATAATGTATATCTGTTTTTTATTTTTAATACATGTGCAAAAATGTCTAAAAACCTGTTTTCGCTTTGTCATTATGTAGTATTGTGTGTAGATTGATGAGTAAAAAATGATGTGATCAATTTTAGAATAAGGCTGTAATGTAACAAAATGTGGAAAAAGTCAAGGGGTCTGAATACTTTCCGAATGCACTGTATATCTTACAGTCTTTTAATCAAGATGCATCCATTACATCCACACACAGGCATGCACCCCCACATACAAACACATGAGATGAGCAAGCATACACACACACACACACACACACACACACACACGAGTTCAAACACAAACACACACACAGACACACAGAACTAATTATAAGTACAAACGCGAGCACACACATTTTTTAAAGCACCAAAGCTTTTGCATCGACAAGAGGAGTAAGCTAACTAGCCAAATCTGGGGGGGTACATTCTTGCCGTCTCCTCGCTCACTGTGAGCACAGCACATGGCCTTCATTGCATGTGCTTCCCTCACCGACTGCTCCTTTTAAGAGTGCTTAATGGGTCAAACACAATGTACTTTCTGTTACAGAGCAATGAACCTCCTGTGAGGGGAGCTGCCGTGTCACCAGGGTTCAGGTGGAGGGGTATGAGGTGATACCCAGGATGGATTTGGGGTAATGGGTCGACAGGGCAGTTCCAAGCAGGCCCCCCTGTCCCCTCTGACTGGGCTGGGGCCGCAAAGAGTCAGGGGCCACACTGATCCTCTCAGACCCGGCCCCTATTCATTCAGAGCACATGGAGGATGTGACGGGAGAGGACAGGGCTCATTCACAAGGTCAAACACTCCACAAACACATGAAAGAGGCATTGTCGGTTCAGGCCCCACCACCACCGTCACCCCCAACACTGATCCAATGCACAGTCCAGCACTACATAGCATGCCTTGGCCTCCATCTCCCCCCTTCCCTCTCCTCCTTAGTTCTCCCACGTCTCTCTCCAGCCCTGAACACCCTGAGTAGCCCTGGCCTCCAGGGCCCAGCACCAGCCACCAGCACACGCGGCCCCAGGCAAGCAGGCAGCACACTGAGGGTCACCCAGCAAGGAAATGTCCTACAGTGGGGAACAGCTGCATGGGCTGGCCTGGACTGGCCCCAGCCACCCCTCAGCCACAAAGGCCTGCTTGTGCCCCGACAGGGTGGAACATAAAACACCAGAGATAAGCTTAGCGACAGTGTTTGCCAGGACCAGTAGACCTCCCCAAACAGTAACCGAGTGCAAGTGACTGACACACACACAGAGCAGGGTCACAGAGGGGCACAAACAGGCCCGCCCCCTATAATCCCTGAGAAAGGAGTTGCACTCGTGTCTTTGTCTGGGAGCCCCATGGAAGGGGTCAGGGGTGATGGTGCGAAGGGGGTTAAGAATTGGGGAGAGAGGGGTGTGGAGATGTGTAAAAGGAGGTGAGGTCTGCTTTCCCATGATCATCCTTTCTTTGAAAAGCCGTCCTTCTTCAAGTTCCTAAAAAGTTACTCATTCTTCCACAAATCACTTATTATGAAGAGTAAATTAGTTGGAGAAGACAGGCTAGTGTCACTCTCTTGCAGCAATGCTTGTCACTGTGCGTAGCACTGAGTCATCCTCAGTCCGTCTGCGTCGCTCATCACACACAACCACGACACAGCACTGGCTGTGTGTCCAGGCAGTCCGGGCTCAAGGTCCAACCAGGGTGGGAGGGAAATCCTCGCAGAACGTGACTGTTTTCTTTGTCTTTATCTCTGCCCTTCTTGCCCACCAAATCTATGTCACTATCCCCCTCTCTTTCAATCTCTGGCTCAATCTCTTTCTTGCTCTCTGTAAATACAGCATTGTGTGCATGACACAACACATTCATAAAAGTTGGATCCCTCATATTCTTCCGGGGCTGATTGCATGAATCAACTTGGCGACCTTTGCTGTTTTAAATATTTATGTCCATTACGTCAACAGGGTGTGCTTCTCTGAGGCCAGATGTGTGAGGCGCGACTGGAGTCTTGCAGAATAAATGGAGCATCACGCGCAGTTTATTTTAATAATTTCCTCCTCATCCTTCAGCTGTCTGTGCTGACCACTCGGCCACACAGCTGTGGGCCATTCATAACCCTAACCACCCCCCCCCCCTCTCCTTCGCCCCGCACTGCTCTGCTCACCCACACCGACCCAAAACTGACCCCTCTCTACAGGGCACCACAACACACAACCCTACTGCTAGATAGATACAGAGCTCCAACATGAATGAAGGTGCTTACACAACACAGACAGCCACACAAAGACACACACACAGACACACACACACACACACACACACACACACGCACACACACACAGAGTCACACAGAGTCACACAGAGTCACACAGAGTCACACAGAGTCACACAGAGTCACACACATACTCCAATCTGAGGAACAGTGTCAAGCAGATGATGTGACAACAGGACCTTTAAGGGTGTTTTCACATATAGTCCTCTTTAAAAGAACCAATCTCAGTCCTCTTTAAAGTGAACTCTGGGGTAAAAAAAGCTAAAGAACTCAGTTCACTTTTTGCATCCACACTGCCCTTACCTTTGAATGAGGACTCAACTCTTTTGCCAGTTCACTTCACCTATTTTGTAGTCCAAGCCCTCTTTGCATTCACATTTCAATGTTTAGAAAGTAACCAGTATCTTTTTCCAACATTCACTAATGCACTTTTACAAAGTGCAGGACACGCCATTCCATCAGAACGTGTTATCGGACAGCTAGACAATATACCTACTTACATATTGGAAGCTAATAGGTCGCATTTATTGAAAAGATGAGACATAATAATTGTAATCAGAACATAATATTATCATGTATTCCCAAGATGGCGTAGCAGTGCAGACGTGTTTTGTTCGTCCTCTCGTGTACTTTTGTATTTTTCGTCCTTTTTTGTATATATTTCGATTTTTATTTTCAATCTCTTTCCATTTTAACTCAATTATACCTTCCGGTAACCTGCCTCACCCAATGTGATACAGAACCGCTATTATTTTAAATTTTTTAGACCTTATAGCAAGAGCCATCAGAAGCTAACCAGCTAATTTAGCTACAAGCTATTTAGTCATTGTTAGCCACTGCTAGCGGCCTTTACCTTCTGCACAGATACCAGCCCTTTTTTTTTAGCTTGGATAATACTCGCCAGCCTACCAGTATCGGACTGTCTCTCCACTACAACGCCGGATTCCTGCCGTAATCCCTGGACCATTACTCCTGATCTTCACAGCTAGCTAGCACCCACCGACTTACCCAGTACCGAAGCTATCCCTAAGGCCCACCTCCCGGCCTACTCAGTTGTTCACCCCAACCCCACCCAAACACGGCTAGAACCCACTACACTACCGGATCCTTGCCGTAAGCTCTGGACCTTGGCACCGGATCACCGCTGCTATCAAGTGGCTATAGTGGCTAACGCCCCATGCCCTGAAGCTAGCACCAGGTAGCCGTGAGCCAGGCACATCCCCTGGCTAGCAAACTAAATTACTACATCTACAATACCTCTTTCGCCATCTGGCTTGGATCCTTTGTCGACACGGCGCCCCGCCGCACCACCACGACTGGTCTGCTGACGAATTATCCATCCGCTGTGCCTCCAACCGTCCTACGTCGGAGCAGACGCTTCTACTAGCCCCGGGCTACTAACTTTAAGCGCCGTGTCGCCCGCGTGCTAGCGTAGTAGCGACTACTCCGCGGCCTCCCTGTTCCATCTATTGCTGCCCCCAGGACCCTATGATCACTTGGCTACATAGCTGATGCCTGCTGAACTGTCCATTAATCACGGTACTCCATTCTGTTTATTATTTGTTTATGTGTCGGCCCCAGCCGCGAACTCAGGCTGTGTGTGTAGTTAACCGACCCTCTCTGTCCAGTCATCGCCATTTTACCTGTTGTTGTTGTTTTAGCTGATCAGCTGTTGTCTCCCCCGTTGTTGTCTAGCTAGCTCTCCCAATCAACACCTGTGATTACTTTATGCCTCGCTGTATGTCTCTCTCAAATGTCAATATGCCTTGTATACTGTTGCTTAGGTTAGTTATTGTTTTAGTTTACAATGGAGCCACTAGTTCCACTCATCATACCTCTGTTACCTCCTTTGTCCCACCTCCCACACATGCAATGACCTCACCCATTATAACCAGCATGTCCAGAGATACAACCTCTCTTATAATCACTCAGTGCCTGGGCTTACCTCCTCTGTACCCGCACCCCACCATACCCCTGTCTGCACATTATGCCCTGAATCTATTCTACCATGCCCAGAAATCCGCTCCTTTTATTCTTTGTCCCCAACGCTCTAGGCGACCAGTTTTGATAGCCTTTAGCCGTAGCATCATTCTACTCCTCCTCTGTTCCTCGGGTGATGTGGAGGCTAACCCAGGCCCTGCATGTCCCCAGGCACCCTCATTTGTTGACTTCTGTGATCAAAAACGCCTTGGTTTCATGCATGTCAACATCAGAAGCCTCCTCCCTAAGTTTGTTTTACTCACTGCTTTAGCACACTCCGCCAACCCTGATGTCCTTGCCGTGTCTGAATCCTGGCTTAGGAAGGCCACCAAAAATTCTGAGATTTCCATACCCAACTACAACATTTTTTGTCAAGATAGAACTGCCAAAGGGGGAGGAGTTGCAATCTACTGCAGAGATAGCCTGCAAAGTTCTGTCATACTTTCCAGGTCTATACCCAAACAGTTCGAACTTCTAATTAAAAAAAATAATCTCTCCAGAAATAAGTCTCTCACTGTTGCCACCTGCTATCGACCCCCCTCCGCTCCCAGCTGTGCCCTGGACACCATTTGTGAATTGATCGCCCCCCATTTAGCCTCAGAGTTCGTTCTGTTAGGTGACCTAAACTGGGATATGCTTAACACCCCGGCAGTCCTACAATTTAAGCTAGATGCCCTCAATCTCACACAAATCATCAAGGAACCCACCAGGTACAACCCCAAATCTGTAAAGATGGGCACCCTTATAGATGTTATCCTGACCAACTTGCCCTCCAAATACACCTCCGCTGTTTTCAATCGGGATCTCAGCGATCACTGCCTCATTGCCTGTATCCGCTATGGGTCCGCGGTCAAACGACCACTCCTCATCACTGTCAAACGTTCCCTAAAACACTTCTGCGAGCAGGCCTTTCTAATCGACCTGGCCTGGGTATCCTGGAAGGATATTGACCTCATCCCGTCAGTCGAGGATGCCTGGTCATTCTTTAAAAGTAATTTCCTCACCATCTTAGATAAGCATGCCCCGTTCAAAAAATGCAGAACTAAGAACAGATATAGCTCTTGGTTCACTCCAGACCTGACTGCCCTTGACCAACACAAAAACATCCTGTGGCGGACTGCAATAGCATCGAATAGTCCCCGTGATATGCAACTGTTCAGGGAAGTCAGGAACCAATACACGCAGTCAGTCAGGAAAGCAAAGGCTAGCTTTTTCAAGCAGAAATTTGCATCCTGTAGCTCTAACTCCAAAAAGTTTTGGGACACTGTAAAGTCCATGGAGAACAAGAGCACCTCCTCCCAGCTGCCCACTGCACTGAGGCTAGGTAACACGGTCACCACCGATAAATCCATGATAATCGAAAATTTCAATAAGCATTTCTCAACGGCTGGCCATGCCTTCCTCCTGGCTACTCCAACCCCGGCCAACAGCTCCGCCCCCCCTGCAGCTACTCGCCCAAGTCTCCCCAGCTTCTCCTTCACCCAAATCCAGATAGCAGATGTTCTGAGAGAGCTGCAAAACCTGGACCCGTACAAATCAGCTGGGTTAGACAATCTGGACCCTTGTTCTTAACTGACTTGCCTAGTTCAATAAAAACATGATGCAGCCACCACCATGCTTGAACATATGGAGAGTGGCACTCAGTTGTATTGGCCCCAAACATAACACTTTGTATTCAGGACAGAAGGTTCATTGCTTTGCACATTTTTTTGCATTATTACTTTTGTGCCTTGTTGCAAACAGGATGCATGTTTTAGAATATTTGTATTCTGTCCAGGCTTCCTTCTTTTCACTCTGTCAATTAGTTAGTATTGTGGAGTAACTGTAATGTTGTTGATCCATCCAGTTTTCTCCTATTACAGCCATTATACTCTGTAACTGTTTTAAAATCACCATTGGCCTCATGTCGAAATCCCTGAGCGGTTTCCTTCCTCTCAGGCAACTGAGTTAGGAAGGATGCCTGTATCTTTGTAGTGACTGGGTGTATTGATACACCATCCAAATTGTAATTAATAACTTTACCATGCTCAAAGGGATGTTTAATATTTTTACCCATCTAATATTTTTACCCATCTACCTATAAGTGCCCTTCTTTGCAAGACATTGGAAAATCACTCTGCTCTTTGTGGTTGGATCTATGTTTGAAATTCACTGCTCGACTTAGGGACCTTAGAGATAATTGTATGTGTGGGGTACAGAGATGAGGTAGTCATTCAAAAATAATGTTAAACACTATTATTGCACACAGAGCGAGTCCATGCCACTTATTATGTGACTTGCTAAGCACATTTTTACTCCTGAACTTATTTAGGCTTGCCCTAACAAAGGGGTTAAATACTTATTGACTCAAGACATTTCAGCTTTTCATTTTTAATGAATTTGTAAACATTTAAAAAAACATAATTCCACTTTCACATTATGGGGTATTGTGTTTAGGCCAGTGACCAAAAATCTCAATTTAATCCATTTTAAAGTCAGGCTGAAGTCACGCAACAAAATGTGTAAAAAGTCAAGGGGTGTGAATAGTTTCTGAAGGCATTGTAGCTTTACAGCAGGGATGGCAAACTCCAGTCCTCGGAGGCCGGAGTGGTGTCACACTGTTTCCCCACCCCTAGCAAACACAGCTGATTAAACTAATTGCATTCTAAACTGAAAATCATGATTAGTTGATTATTGGAGTCGGGTGCGTTAGCTGGGGCTGGGGCAAAAGTGTGACACCTATCAGGCCACCGAGGACTAGAGTTACACATCCTTACCTACAGTAACATAAACAAATGAAAATCCTATTGTGTTCTTCGAAAAAATTATTTTTCGTATTCTAATGTTACCCAAGACCTTCACAAACACAACCGAAGGATTATTTTTCCCACAGCATATATGACATGTATTTATTAGACTGTTACAATGTTGCAGTCAAAAAGGCTGATCAGTGGCGAAGTAAGGGGGGTCGCAAGGCCCGGGCCGTTTAAATATTAAACATCTGTCTATGCAAATGGACTGAGAGGAGGACACTATGATGTGAAACACCTGGCACCTGTCCCTTTTGGGGACACTTCCACAGCATGGTCATGCAGCCTTACAAACATACATTGCTTTGAATGCCTTATCTACATCCAAAATAAAACATTATGTGTGCAAAGAACCCACATTTTTTAGCAGTCATAGTACAGATTATTTTAATTGGTGCAATTTGAATGGTATTCTTATAAAAATGTGCACACACACACAATCAGGTGACCATTCAAAATGAAGGCTGTAGCCTCAGAAGGTTCTGGTATTTGGCATGCATCACAACAGCCTGGTGACATCCCTCCATCCCTCCTCCTTACTGGTTGATCTCAATACAGGGTTATTTTTGATGGGTAATTAGCATTCATATCAGTCAGCAGACTAGACATATTTATGAGGCTTCTCAATACACAGTGTTACTGAATGTTGCATTCCGACCCTCTGCACCAATTCTGACAGTATCTAAAGCTCCAATAAAGGGTCTACAATAAAGGGGTCTGCCAAGCTTCCTGCCATCCAGGACCTATATAATATGGTGTGTCAGAGGAAAGCCCATAAAATTGTCAGAGACTCCAGTCACCCAAGTCATAGACTGTTTTCTCTGCTACCGCACGGCAAGCGGTATCGGAGCGCCAAGTCTAGAACCCAAAGGCTCCTTAACAGCTTCTACCCCCAAGCCATAAGACTGCTGAACGATTAATCAAATGGCCACTGGACTATTTACATTGACCCTCCCCCTCCATTTGTTTTGTACACTGCTGCTACTCGCTGTTTATTATCTATGCATAGTCACTTCACCTCTACCTACATGTACAAATTACCTCAACTAACCTGTACCCCCACACACTGACTCGGTACAGGTACTCCCTGTATATAGCCTCGTTATTGTTATTTTATTGTGTTAATTTTTAGATTTTTTTTAACTTTAGTTTATTTGATCAATATTTTCTTAACTCTTCTTCAACTGCACTGTTGGTTAAGGGCTTGTAAGTAAGCATTTCACGGTAAGGTCTACACTTGTTGTATTCGGCGCATGTGGCAAATAAAGTTTGATTTAATTTGATTTTACATGACTGGCATAACCATGTGTAAACTATTATGGAGGAAATGCTACCATAAGTTTGTTAAATTGATCAACATCAGCTGTTTGTAACAGAAATTGGCAAGCGAAGATATGAATCCATGATTTGCAATAAACATAATTCCATAAGTGACCTGTTATAATTATATATGGAACAAATGCAGTGTTCAGTAGGCACCCGGATGCTGAAATCATGTGATGATAAACCATAGGCCTGTACTAAAAAATGAGATTGAGTGAGATTGCTTTATATAGGACTGTGATACTGATGAATGGACTTGAGGTTTGGTCAAACGTGTACTTTCAGATTCCACTCATTCATGTTGTTTAAAGTAGAGAAGTTCAAAAAAGGGAAGTTGTACCAAAATGGAATGCACCACTGATGCTGCACTGATCTGTTCCCTAAAGTGAACTTTTAGAACATAGCCTTAATGTTTGAGCCATAATGTCATTACTAATGGAGTGAGTCTGGGCTGGGACACACTGGGAGAAAGCAACAACATTCTCTAAATGACTTTCTGATTAAAGCTAATTCAGATGTCACCGCTCTGTGTCTTAAAATACCACAAGTTCCCTGGTTCTTTTGGAGGAGGTATTTGCCTGATTTCTCTCCATTTAGCCCAAAAAAGCCTGTGATTAGTCTAAGTGGAATGTCCTTGCAAGAATTCAACTCCACTCCAGCCATGCTGCTTTCACTCAGTGAGATCTGACTTAACTTGAACTGTTGCCAGGCAAAATAAAGAAGCCCACATGACAGTAGGAGTCATTCCCATGTGATTGGTTGATAATTGCCATGTTTGGAATGATGGGAAATTCTTTGGGATCGGTGCCGGTCAGTGCTATCCGGGATCCATGGGAAGTTGCTATCATAAACCTTAACTTTAAACTCTACACTTACCCTAACCATAACCAGAACTATTATCTAACCCTAACATTAACGCTTACCTTAACCATTTTAAATGTCAACTTCAATGAGGTAGGGATGTCCCCATTGGCGAGCTTACCATTAGGCAGAAGAGGCATAAAAAACAATAAAAAAAACCTGTAGCTACTGTACTTTGCCTGATTCCATTGCAACACAGTGCATAAAAAAACTGCTGTACAGTTATATGACTGTGGTTTACCATTCCAATGCAACACCAACGCGAAGGCAATGTTCTTAAAATGGTATGTCCTTGAGGGCAACACATTTTAGAAACTGTTACAGTATACTGCTATCAATAGAAAACAATGTTGCTATAGTTATGGTACATCATGCCCCTCCCCTGTTCTAACAAACAGAATGTTTCAGTGATGCTGACTCAGATGATGAGGAGGAAATGAAAGGTGAGACCTATAACCTGCCCCTCCCCCTCCATGGCCCCTACCCCTCCCCTGCCCCCTCCCCTGTTGCCCCTGTCCTTGGCCCTGCTCCTGCACAGGTATGTGTAGCTGAACAGTGGTAGAGTATCTACTTCCTGACTCAGCAAACAAGAGCAGCTCTGCTCTGCTCCTCTGTCTGTCTGTGTCTGTCCAGGCAGCCCTGACAGCGTTCAATAGAGAGCTCCAAAGGCAGGCTGCAGCTCTGTGGTCGGGGCTCTCCCCTGCATCTGTGTCTGCCTTGCTTGTGAACAAACTTGGTCCTGGGGCCCCCCCGGTGAACGTTTTGTTTTTGCCCTAGCACTACACAGCTGATTAAAATAAGGAAAGCTTGATGATGAGTTGGTTGTTTGAATCCGATGTGTAGTGCTAGGGGAAAAACTAAACGTCCTGGGCAATGTTCACTCAAATCTTCTTCGTCACTGATCAAATTTCAGGTCTGCTGAGCGCAAACTTGAATGTTGTCAAAATTCTGTGCATGTTCCAGAGCAGGTTTACTGTGAACACTGAGGCTGAACCCGCTTTAAGTTACAGTTTCAGACAGTGGTCAAGTAGGCTACTGTGGCTATTTGATCATAATATGGGCCTACCAGAGCGGCCTACCATAAAAAACAATGGAGAAAATGCATCCCATAACATTTTAACATGGAAATAGCTGGTCTATCATTCAACCTACAGTAGCAGCCAATGTGTGGTGTTCAATGTAGGCCTACATTCATGAGCCTTTTGAAAAAAACATGCAGGGCTTGACATTAACTTGTTTATCCACTTGTCCTTCAGACAAAGAGGTGACTGAAAATATTGTTGTGTTGTTTGATGCAAGAAACCACTTTACAAAATAAAATGCATTATTATTCCCATACCATTATTACAGAGAATCAGACAAATTATGCTACCCTCTGTCTATTGGCTACTTAACTTACTCAAGCCTGTCTCAAAATACAACACTGCCCCTTTATGAAAAGAAATAAGCAATTTATCTGACTCCCTTATCAAAGATGTCTAGAAATGTGCACATTTTGTGCTCTTGTAGGAAGCAATCACGCCCTCATTTCTAACTACAAATGATCTATAACTGGGCTAATAACTCACTAACTAGCAAAGGATATGAACAAATGTACACACGTGGCTACATGCAGCTTTGATCGACTTCTCATGCTGTAAACACAGTCTAGTTCAAAGAGAATGGCACAGATCCATATTTGGCAATGGTCTATTTGCATATAGGCCTACTACAGCTCTGATTGGTTATGCCGCACCGGTCTGTGTAGAGTAGAGGCTGAGTCAGGCATGTCAATGCAATAGAATCCCTCTCCGATGCGTTCTACCTTCAACAAAATCTCTTGCATAGTTAGTTGTGCATACTAAGTCTTGTATAGTTAATTTTGTTACAGTATGTTGCATTGAAAGTGGCTAATATTGCATTGTTTCCATCACAATTCCCACAGTAAAGGGAAACGTTGAAAGTGTTAACTAAGGGGGAAAACGAAGTTAAGTTCAATCTCGTGCTTCCTTGCTCGATCTGATATTTCTTCTGCATGGCAGTCCCGGGGAGCTGCGCGCGCCCGAGCACCCAGGAAACCCTGCTCTATGGACTGCTTCACCAGCAGCTGCAGCAGCAGTGCTGCCCCCTTTAAACAGCTGCTCTGCTATAGCACTACTATACTGACAGACAAAACCACACAGATCAGTTTGTCATAATCATGAATTCAGTCATATAACATTTTGATTTAAGTTCTACTGTAGCTTGGTGAGTTTATGATCATACATGATATACAGCAGATAAATGCAACTTTATCATTTGTAAATTGATGGTAAATGGTTTGTGATCAATGCTACTTTTTTATTAATATATCAAATAAACTCAGTGAGCAGACCATGGGCTTCACTCACACGATTTAAACCAAAACTTCACTTTTTACAAATGTCATCTTCCCTTCGGTATAGTGTGTGTGTGTGTTTGCGTGAGAGTGTGCGTGTGTTAGTGTGCCACTTCCGAGCTTTGCTTCACCACAAAGCCATCAATAAACAAGTCTTAGAATGAAAACAACAAGGATGTTTTCAGTGTTAAGAGTGTTAGTAGAAATGTGCTCAGTAAATGAGACATAATGAGTATATATGGGAGAAGGAGAAAGGGAAGGCATCATATACTAAATATGTAAGCCACCAAATCAAACACTAGGGTTCCCGACAGTGACATTGTCTACTGAAATTACTTACTGTAATAAGTAGCAAACATGTTTAGGCGGGGGACAACAGCCCTTGGTGGGGCATGTTCTAGGTAATACTAGGGGAAACACAATGTCCATATTGTATACTTTGAGACTGTCTGAGGCAGTTTTATTTAGGTCTTCTTTTTGCTACATTACACTGCATACTTTCATGCCCTGGTTGCTGTCATGTCATTCTAGTGTTTTCACTATGAGTCCATTTAAGAGAAAAATCTGTTCGGCTCACCACTTGTATAGTGGAGCTAAAAGGTCATTATCAGTCAGCTGTAGGCTCCACATAGGTTCCGCATCTCTCCAAAAGTACAGCAACACGCAAAGACTGACGCCAATTCATTTGAATAGTAAAAAGTGAATTCAAACTTCCATAACACCTTTCTGGGCTAGATGAATATACAAATCACCTTATGAGGGGATAAACACAGTCCAGTAGGTGGGGAAAGTCACAAAACGAATCTCTTCATATAAATTTGCTCATTGTGAAACCTGATCGTTTTGGAAATGTAATTGTATATGCATGATTGCACATTCATGGGAAAATATGAAGGACAATCTTGTGTTAAATCATGGTATTTAGGTAAGTATTTATAGCTTGAGGATAGTATGAAGGATCTTGAGAGAGTCAAAAATGTCCAGAAAGCCCCCTTGTTATTACCAGTAACAACTTTGAAGATCAACTATGACTTTCCAAAGATGATCCAATAACATGAGTTAAATAAGTCTTCAATATAGGACATGGAAATCACAAGGCTTGTATCAACATGAGGCTTGTATCAACTGTCCCTGAACCTGTCACATAACAAGCCATTCATATCTCCATCTCCCTCTTCACACTCCTTTACATGAAAACCAGCACACTTGGTCCATTATCTCAACCTTTCTGATATAAACCTGTCAGTATCCCCTTTAAATCCCCCACATGCTCTCTACCTCTAATAATAGTTCTAACATGAGAGGCAGAGCAGTGTGGTTGTATTGTGGAGAGATGGTTGGTGGTGGTAGGGCTGGAGGAGGCTGGAGGTGGCTGGGGCAGTGTCCTCTCTCTCCTTTGCCTCCTGGACAGGGCTCAGTGTTTGGCCGGGCCAGCCAGGCCAGATAAAAATGAGGGCCAGTCTAATCTTATCAGCGTCAGCGTTGGTGTTATTTCCGTTGGCACCCGGTAACACTGCTGTTTGCTCTGGAATGGCCTCTCTGCTACCACACGGCTGGGGGGCCACTTATCAGTGTGAATAAAGTGCTTCAAACGAGAACGTGACCACCCAGCTGTCCGGACGCCTCCATGAAAAACATGGAGACCGCAAACAAATTCCCCCTCAACAGTGCCAGAGCGACTGCCTGGCGGCATAAAAAATAAAAATAACAAATGTGCTCATTGTCACATTAGTGCAGTGAAATGTGTTGTTTTACAGGGTCAGCCATAGTAGTATGGCACCCCTGGAGCAAGTTAAGGTTAAGTGCTTTGCTCAAGGTCACATCCACACATTTTTCACCTTGTCAGCTCGGTTATTCGAACCAGCGACCTTTCAGGTAACTGGCCCAACGCTCTAACCACTAGGCTACCTGCATCACCAGAGCATGACATTACTGTACAACAGCACAGTACAGACATTACACACAGTTAAAGAACTGTCATGTAGAAAGAGAGGGAGTGCCTATAGTTTATAGACCTTTCCGTTCTTGGAACTACAGTAGATTTATACCAGACACTAGAGAGCAGGTCATAGATTAATTTTATTTAATAGAGTGATAAAGCAAAAATGTCTAATTCATCAAGCATATGTAAAATATAGTTATATCACATATAATCATACATGACATAGCTTTACTTCAAAAGTCAAACCACCCCTGAAAAATGACCAACCGAACTCAACAGTATTGTTGGCCAAGCAGATCCTAACAGTTGACAGGCAGACTGCGGTGTTCCCCCGATGTGAGTGATTCTTCATGCGTGCCTCAATAGCCTCCACAGAACCCCAGTCCCCAGTCCGGCCCCAGACCCAGACGTCTGTTCTAGGCTTCTTCTCCTCTCTCTGACTAACGGCAGCCAGGGTTCAATTGAAACAAGGGAAAACAAGCAGTCCTGTGTCTGTAACAGGTACCATCTGCCTCTAGTTACCCAGCAGTGGGGTCTGTGCAAGGGATGCAGACCAACCTCCCCCACATCCAAATAAGGGGTCAGGAACAGCCTCCAAGAGCTGAGAGTCCAACACATAAGCATTCACGCACAGTCTGGAAGTGTGACTGTCTCATGTTTCTGCCACCTTGAAGTTTGAATTATACTGTTAGGTTACTTGAGCTTGAGTTTCCAAATAAACCTCTCAGAATCCATCAGTAGAATGGCTATGACAATCAGTAGATCAACATAGTGGATCAGATCAATCCACCAGTAAATAGTGTGTTTGTAACAAAGGAGTTAGAAAATGTTGAGACTGTCTCCAATCATCTTGTTGTAGCTGGAATTTGGAAGCTATTACAAGCATAGTGTGTGCTTGGAGTCATTGTCAGCAAATGTCTGTCAAGATGATGGATTTTTACAATAAATCCTCAAAATGGCTTGTTTAGCATTTCTAACCACACTTCACATTTCTGTGACCTGTTTTCATTCCTGCTTTGATTTTGCACAGACCCCGGGCGGGTTTCAGATTGTATGTAGACAAACATTTGTTGACCATTGCAAAAGTCAGTCGGTCTTTACACATTTATACAAGTTCTGCCTCATTATCATGCTTTGACAGAACTCTGCATTGAAACAAAAAGAGAGAGAGTGGAGTGGCTATCCTGGCCACCACAGCACAAATGTTTCTGTCTCCCTGATTAGAGAACATGTCCAATGCTGCAGCACCTTATCTCCCAGTCATGTTACTGTATGAGGGATGGCCTGGAAAAAAAATAATACATTCCCTCATGCTGAGGTTATTTCTTGGCCCCATCATGCAGCTGGGTCTGGATCTGCCTATGGACCAGTTCAGGGGAGATGGGAGATGGGCTTGAAACATACTGCTACGGTAACACAATGGCAGTCAAGAGCATATCATACAGAATGATACACTCTAGAAAGGAACTGTGCCATGGATCTTCTCACATGACCCTAAAGGCACAGTGCAATCAAAAACGTGATTTTCCTGTGTTTTTTTTATATATATATATATAACTTCCGACTTCATCTGTATATATATATATATATATATATATTCACAGTGAGGGAAAAAAGTATTTGATCCCCTGCTGATTTTGTACGTTTGCCCACTGACAAAGAAATTATCAGTCTATAATTTTAATGGTAGGTTTATTTGAACAGTGAGAGACAGAATAACAACAAAAGAGTCCAGAAAAATGCATGTCAAAAACGTTATAAATTGATTTGCATTTTAATGAGGGAAATAAGTATTTGACCCCCTCTCAATCAGAAAGATTTCTGGCTCCCAGGTGTCTTTATACAGGTAACGAGCTGAGATTAGAAGCACACTCTTAAAGGGAGTGCTCCTAATCTCAGCTTGTTACCTGTATAAAAGACACCTGTCCACAGAAGCAATCAATCAGATTCCAAACTCTCCACCATGGCCAAGACCAAAGAGCTCTCCAAGGATGTCAGGGACAAGATTGTAGACCTACACAAGGCTGGAATGGGCTACAAGACCATCGCCAAGCAGCTTGGTGAGGTGACAACAGTTGGTGCGATTATTCGCAAATGGAAGAAACACGAAAGAACTGTCAATCTCCCTCGGCCTGGGGCTCCATGCAAGATCTCACCTCGTGGAGTTGCAATGATCATAAGAACGGTGAGGAATCAGCCCAGAACTACACGGGAGGATCTTGTCAATGATCTCAAGGCAGCTGGGACCATAGTCACCAAGAAAACAATTGGTAACACACTACGCCGTGAAGGACTGAAATCCTGCAGCGCCCGCAAGGTCCTCCTGCTCAAGAAAGCACATATACATGCCCGTCTGAAGTTTGCCAATGAACATCTGAATGATTCAGAGGACAACTGGGTGAAAGTGTTGTGGTCAGATGAGACCAAAATGGAGCTTTTTGGCATCAACTCAACTCGCTCTGTTTGGAGGAGGAGGAATGCTACCTATGACCCCAAGAATATTATCCCCACCGTCAAACATGGAGGTGGAAACATTATGCTTTGGGGGTGTTTTTCTGCTAAGGGGACAGGACAACTTCATCGCATCAAAGGGACGATGGACGGGGCCATGTACCGTCAAATCTTTGGTGAGAACCTCCTTCCCTCAGCCAGGGCATTGAAAATGGGTCGTGGATGGGTATTCCAGCATGACAATGACCCAAAACACACGGCCAAGGCAACAAAGGAGTGGCTCAAGAAGAAGCACATTAAGGTCCTGGAGTGGCCTTGCCAGTCTCCAGACCTTAATCCCATAGAAAATCTGTGGAGGGAGCTGAAGGTTCGAGTTGCCAAACGTCAGCCTCGAAACCTTAATGACTTGGAGAAGATCTGCAAAGAGGAGTGGGACAAAATCCCTTCTGAGATGTGTGCAAACCTGGTGGCCAACTACAAGAAACGTCTGACCTCTGTGATTGCCAACAAGGGTTTTGCCAGCAAGTACTAAGTCATGTTTTGCAGAGGGGTCAAATACTTATTTCCCTCATTAAAATGCAAATCAATTTATAACATTTTTGACATGCGTTTTTCTGGATTTATTTATTGTTATTCTGTCTCTCACTGTTCAAATAAACCAACCATTAAAATTATAGACTGATCATTTCTTTGTCAGTGGGCAAACGTACAAAATCAGCAGGGGATCAAATACTTTTTTCCCTCACTGTATATATACAGATGTTGTCGGAAGTTTACTTACAATTAGGTTGGAGTCATTAAAACTCATTTTTCAACCACTCCACAAATGTCTTGTTAACAAACTATAGATTTGGGAAGTTGGTTAGGACATCTACTTTGTGCATGACACAAGTAATTTTTCCAAAAATTGTTTACAGAGAGATTATTTCACTTATAATTCACTGTATCACAATTCCAGTGGGTCAGAAGTTTACATACACTAAGTTGACTGTGACTTTAAACAGCTTGGAAAATTCCAGAAAATTATGCCATGGCTTTAGATGCATCTGATAGGCTAACTGACATAATTTGAGTCAATTAGAGGTGTACCTGTGGATGTATTTCAAGGCCTACCTTCAAACTCAGTGTCTCTTTGCTTGACATCATGGGAAACTCAAAAGAAATCAACCAAGACCTCAGAAAAAAAATTGTAGACTCCACAAGCCTGGTTCATCCTTGGGAGCAATTTCCAAGCGCCTGAAGGTACCACGTTCATCTGTAAAAACAATAGAACGCAAGTATAAACACCATGGGACCACGCAGCCGTCATACCGCTCAGAATGGAGATGCGTTCTGTCTCCTAGAGTTTAACGTACTTTGGTGCGAAAAGTGCAAATCAATCCCAGAACAACAGCAAAGGACCTTGTGAAGATGCTGGAGGAAACAGGTAAAAAAAGTATCTACATCTACAGTAAAACGCGTCCTATATCGACATAACCTGAAAGGCCACTAAGCAAGGAAGAAGCCACTGCTCCAAAACCGCCATAAAAAAAGCCAGATTACGGTTTGCAACTGCACATGGGGACAAAGATCATACTTTTTGGAGAAATGTCCTCTGGTCTGATGAAACAAAAATAGAACTGTTTGGCCATAATGACAATCTTTATGTTTGGAGAAAAAACGGGGAGGCTTGCAAGCCGAAGAACACCATCCCAACCGTGAAGCACGGTGTGGCAGCATCATGTTGTGGGGGTGCTTTGCTGCAGGAGGGACTAGTGCACTTCACAAAATAGATGGCATCATGAAAATGATGTGCATATATTGAAGCAACATCTCAAGACATCAGTCAGGAAGTTAAACATTGGCCGTAAATGGGTCTTCCAAATGGACAATGACCCAAAGCATACTTCCAAAGTTGTGGAAAATGGCTTAAGGACAACAAAGTCAAGGTATTGGAGTGGCCATCACAAAGCCCTGACCTCAATCCCATAGAAAATTTGTGGGCAGAACTGAAAAAGCGTATGCGAGCAAGGAGGCCGACAAACCTGACTCAGTTACACCAACTCTGTCAGGAGGAATGGGCCAAAATTCACCCAACTTATTGTGGGAAGCTTGTGGAAGGCTACCCAAAACGTTTGACCCAGGTTAAACAATTTAAAGGCAATGCTACCAAATACTAATTGAGTGTATGTAAACTTCTGACCCAATGGGAATGTGATACAAGAAATTAAAGATTAAATAAATCATTCTCTCTACTATTATTCTGACATTTCACATTCTTAAAATAAAGTGGTGATCCTAACTGACTTAAGACAGGACATTTTTAATTTGAATATATTTGGCTAAGGTGCACTTGAGATACACATACAGTACCAGTCAAAAGTTTGGACACACCTACGAATTCCAGGGTTTTTCTTTATTTTTACTATTTTCAATATTGTAGAATAATAGTGAAGACATCAAAACTATGAAATAACACATATGGAATCACGTAGTAACCAAAAAAGTGTTAAACAAATGAAAATCTATTTTATATTTGAGATTCTTCAAAGTAGCCACCCTTTGCCTTGATAACCACATACTGTGAAATGCTTACTTAGAAGCCATTAACCAACAATGCAGTTCAAGAAAGAGTTAACCTGTTTAGGATAGGGGGCAGTATTTTCACGGCCGGATAAAAAACGTACCTGATTTAATCTGGTTATTACTCCTGCCCAGAAACTAGAATATGCATATAATTGTTTGATTTGGATAGAAAACACCCTAAAGTTTCTAAAACTGTTTGAATGGTGTCTGTGAGTATAACAGAACTCATATGGCAGGCCAAAACCTGAGAAGATTCTAAACAGGAAGTGCCCTCTCTGACCATTTCTTGGCTTTCTATACCCTCTTTATCAAAAACAGAGGATCTCTGCTGTAAAGTGATATATTCTAAGAATCCCATAGGCTCTCAGAAGGCGCCAGAACGTTGAATGATGACTCTGCAGTCCCTGGCTGAAAAACAGTAGCGCATTTGCATAGTGGTCGATCTGAGAACAATGAAACGGGCACGTGAAGAGTCCATTTTACATTTTCAGTCTTTGAACGAAAACAACGTCGCCCGGTCGGAATATTATCGCTATTTTACTAGAAAAATCGCATAAAAATTGATTTTAAACAGCGTTTGACATGCTTCGAAGTACGGTCATGGAATATTTAGAAATTTTTGGTCACGATATGCGCCGGCGCGTCACCCTTCGGATAGTGTCTTGAACGCAAGAACAAACGCAGCTATTTGGATATAACTATGGATTATTTGGAACCAAACCAACATTTGTTGTTGAAGTAGAAGTCCTGGGAGTGCATTCTGACGAAGAACAGCAAAGGTAATCCAATTTTTCTTATAGTAAATCTGAGTTTGGTGAGTGCCAAACTTGGTGGGTGTCAAAATAGCTAGCCATGATGGCCGGGCTATCTACACAGAATATTGCAAAATGTGTTTTCACCGAAAAGCTATTTTAAAATCGGACATAGCGATTGCATAAAGGAGTTCTGTATCTATAATTCTTAAAATAATTGTTATGTTTTTTGTGAACGTTTATCATGAGTAATTTAGCAAATTCACCGGAAGTTTCGGTGGGTATGCTAGTTCTGAACGTCACATGCTAATGTAAAAAGCTGTTTTTTTATATAAATATGAACTTGATTGAAGAAAACATGCATGTATTGTATAACATAATGTCCTAGGGGTGTCATCTGATGAAGATCATCAAAGGTTAGTGCTGCATTTAGCTGTGGTTTTGGTTTTTGTGACATTATATGCTAGCTTGAAAAATGGGTGTGTGATTATTTCTGGCTGGGTACTCTCCTGACATAATTTAATGTTCTGCTTTCGTTGTAAAGCCTTTTTGAAATAGGACAATGTGGTTAGATAAAGGAGAGTCTTGTCTTTAAAATGGTGTAAAATAGTCATATGTTTGAAAAATTTACGTTTTTGGATTTTTAAGGAATTTGTAATTCGCGCCACGCCCTATCATTGGATATTGGAGCGGTGTTCCGCTAGCGGAACATCTAGATGTAAGATGTTAAGAAAATATTTACTAAATAAACTAAAGTAAAATATAAAAAAAGTAACACAATAAAATAACAATAATGAGGCTATATACAGGGAGTACCGGTATCGAGTTAATGTGCGGGGGTACAGGTTAGTTGAGGTAATTTGTACATGTAGGTATGGGTAAAGTGACTATGCATAGATAACAGACAGTGCGTAGCAGCAGTGCAAAAACAGAGGGGTTGGGGGTCAATGTGAATAGTCCAAAAGGCCATTTGATTAATTGTTCAGCAGTCTTATGGCTTGAGGGTAGAAGCTGTTGAAGAGCCTTTTGGTTCTGGACTTGGTGCTCTGGTACTGCTTGCTGTGCGGGAGCAGAGAGAACAGTCTATGACTTGGGTGACTGGAGGCGTGACAATTTTTTGGGCTTTCCTTTGACACTGCCTCGTAAATAGGTTCTGGATGGCAGAAAGCTTGGCCCCAGTGATGTTCTGGGCCATAAAAATTTCACGATGAAAAGTCTAAAAAAGTTATATTTACGTTCGTAGAAACATGTCAAACGATGTATAGCATCAATCTTTAGGGCTTTTTTAACATAAAACTTCAATAATATTCCAACTGGACGATTCCAATGTCTTGAAAAATGTTATGGAACACAGCTACCTCATCACGTGAACGCGCGCCAATGAACTCATGTCATTTTCTGAGTCACCAACTTCCCGGCCTTCTTGTTCACTCTCTGTTCACTGCAACAGCCTGAAACAAGGTACTAAAGACTGTTGACATCTAGTGGAAGCCTTAGGAAGTGCAAAATGAACCCTAAGTCACTGTGTGTTAGACAGGCAATGACTTGAAAAGACTACAAGCATCAGATTTCCCACTTCCTAGTTGGATTTTCTCAGGTTTTTGCCTGCCATATGAGTTCTGTTATACTCACAGACATCATTTAAACAGTTTTGGAAACTTCAGAGTGTTTTCTATCCAAATCTACTAATAATATGAAAATATTTGACTCTGGACCCGAGTATTAGGCAGTTTACTCTGGGCACGCTTTTCATCCGAAAATGAAAATACTGCCCCCTATACCCATATAATTCTTTGAATAACAGTTTAATATTTTATCAACGTTTATGATGAGTATTTTTGTAAATTGTTGTGCTGATTCACCAACAGTTTTGGAGGCAAAATATTTTCTTAACATCACGCGCCAATGTAAAATGTTTTTTTTATATAAATATGAACTTTATCGAACAAAACATACATGTATTGTGTAACACTGAGTCCTAGGAGTGTCATCTGATGAAGATCGTCAAAGGTTAGTACTTAATTTTAGCTGTATTTCTGGTTTTTGTGACCCCTCTCCTGCTTGGAAAATGTGTGTTTTTTCTTGTGTCGGCACTGTCCTAACATAATCTAACTTTATGCTTTCGCTGTAAAGCCTTTTTGAAATCAGACAATGTGGTTGGATTAAGGAGAGGGGTATCTTTAAAATGGTGTAAAATAGTTGTATGTTTGAGAAATTTGAATTATGACATTTTGTTGTTTTGAATTTGCCGCCCTGATATTTCACTGGCTATGTCCCGCAGGTGGCACGTAGCCCATAGAAGTTAACTACATCATCTCCACCCCTCAACCAGTATTCTACAAGAGCACAGACACAAGAGACAACAGACACACCGGTCTCTACATTGCAGATGAGCTGAAGGCAGTCGTCAGTGACCTTGGACCACAGAAGTTATTTGCACTGGTGACAGACAATGCTGCGAACATGAAGGCTGCTTGGTCTAAAGTGGAGGAGTCCTACCCTCACATCCCACCGATTGGCTGTGCTGCTCATGCATTGAATATGCTCCTCAAGGACATCATGGCACTGACAACAATGGATACACTCTACAAGAGAGCCAAGGAAATGGTTAGGTATGTGAAGGGTCAAATTATAGCAGCAATCTACCTCACCAAGCAAAGTGAGAAGAATAAGAGCACCACATTGAAGCTGCCCAGCAAAACCCATTGGGGTGGTGTTGTCTTCATGTTTGACAGTCTCCTGGAGGGGAAGGAGTCTCTCCAAGAAATGGCAATATCACAGTCTGCCGATATGGACAGCCCCATCAAGAGGATCCTCCTGGATGATGCATTTTGGGAGAGAGTGGTAAGCAGCCTGAAACTTCTGAAACCTATAGCAGTAGCCATTGTACGGATTGCGGGAGACAATGCCATCCTGTCTGATGTTCAGACTCTGCTTGCAGATGTAAGACAAGAAATCCGTACTGCCCTGCCCACTTCACTGTTGCTCCAAGCAGAGGAAACTGCAGTTCTGAAATACATCAAAAAGCGTGAAGACTTCTGCCTGAAGGCCATACACACCGTAGCGTACATGTTAGGCCCCAAGTATGCTGGCAAGAGCATCCTGTTTGGTGCAAAGAACAACAAGGCTTATGGTGTCATCACTACTGTGTCTCGCCACCTTGGCCTGGATGAGGGCAAGGTTCTTGGCAGTCTGGAGAAGTACACTTCCAAGCAAGGGCTTTGGGATGGAGATGCAATATGGCAGTTGTGCCAACATATCTCATCAGCCACCTGGTGGAAGGGACTTTGTGGATCTGAGGCTCTTTCCCCTGTTGCCTCCATCATCCTCCATATCCCACCAACATCAGCAGCCTCAGAGCGCAACTGGTCCTTGTTTGGGAACACACACACCAAAGCACGCAACAGGCTGACCAATACAAGGGTTTAAAAATTGGTGGCAAGCCGGGCAAATTTGAGGCTTTTTGAGCCTGACAATGAGCCATCTCAACAAGGTTGGAAAGTGACAGTGAAGATGAGGCCTCAGAGTCTGATGTTCAAGAGGTGGACATTGAGAAGGTCCAGGGAGAAGACATGGAAGCCTGAGAGGAAGACAACCAAAGCTTTAGTTTCTAGACTATCATTTTACAGATGTATGTGTAAAACATTTTTAGGAGATGCGATGGATCATTGGGGATCATTCAATATTCCCTTTCTTTTGTTGTTCAGTGAAATCATCCCATGTTTAGAGTCAACTCATTTTATTAAAGTAACTCAATTGTTCTTTTTTATTTCTACTGATAGGATTTAATCATTTGTAATTATGTCTACTTAGGTAAAAGGTTTCTGTTTCTGTCTCCACATGGTAAAAATATCCAATGCAAAAAATATCTACATTTAAATGGTATTAATATTAATTTGCATATATTCCTGTTAATTCCCATATTCCCGTTAATTCCCACTAAAAGTTTCCACCTCTGAATATTCCCCAAAATGTGCAACCCTAGTCATGTAAACACCTTACTCTACTTATCTTAAATCGGTGCATGGTCACAATTGAAGTAACCATACGCTGATTAAAACACCTGGTTTTCTGAGCAATCTTTTAAATTATTAGGACAAATTATTAATCAGCTAAATCGGCATTCCAGCTAAGTATTTGATCTGTGCATGTGCCAGCACCGGTAGTGAGTTCGGAACAACTGAAAGTATGCATCATATAAATAGCCTTCACATACAAACTTTATATTTCCGAACTCAGAATCAAAAAGTATTCGCAAAAATAACATGGTCACTGTGGTAAAACGTTTATTTTGATTGGGAAATTTCTGCATTTAACAAACGTCCCATCAGTAGCCTGATTATAGATGTGTCCATGTAAACAGGATTGATTATTAGGAGAATCTTTCTTCTTGCAAAGCATGTAAATGTTTAAACAAACTATTATATTAAACTGACTATCCACTCTCAGAAAGTCCTAGAAAAAGTCTTGCATGAGAAATTGCTCTTAGCTAAAGCTATTTTTATTAATCTTTGACCATTTTAATCAAAAACAATCAGAGTAAGGTACTTAATTGTTACACTGCAGTGATTTGATATTGAGATAAAAATGGCTGCATTGGACCTATAAGACACCTACAGTACCTGAGACATTTTACACAGTCTGATATACCAAATGATACGCAAAATAAATCAAAATAAGTGGGGTACTGTCGATGTAGAGGTGCAGCGGGGAGAGGAAAGGAGTTATTCCATTCTCTTATAATAATTAGGTGCGAGATTGAATGAAATGGCGAGATAGAGAGAAAATCTCCCAATCAGAAGCACAATAAGTAAAATAATATCTACTGTCTTTTTGGGTTTAACTCTCTCTTCACTTGCGTAATGGGAAGGGAACACAGTATTGTTGATATTTGTTTTGGGCAAAGAATGTTATCAATCATGGTGAATTTACTTGTTGTATAGCAGCAAGTGTTTTTAATTTGACTGAAATTGGGTAACTGGATTTATATTCATTATTCAGGAATGCAACAGAGAGAAAAGAGCTAACATAATAACCCAGAAGTCCTTGGGAATCTTAGGAATCGCCAAACCGTGAGAACCCCCTCAGTGATCTTCCAGCAGAGATTCTGCTGGGTAGCCAAAATGTAATGGTGGAGTCTAAATAGAAACTGTTTAAGACTATGTCTAAGATAAAAACACACTGTCTAGTGCCGGATCAAGAGCTACAATTTAATATAACTTCAGGCACTTATAAAACAGCATTTTCACACTCACAGCGTCATTGTTTCTATCTTTTTAAAGGCAGCGCAGCCTAACTGCCCTTTGCCCAAGGCTGATGACTAGCAGTTTGCCTCTGGCAAGGACGGCAAACACATTCCCGCTTGCAGAACTCTCCTCTCATTTAACCGTGTGGGTCAGTCTTTTCAGTGAGAAGAGAGAGGGCCTGCTACTGGCTGAGCTCAAGCAGAGAGGCACAAACAAATAGGACCACACTTCCTGACACAGCCTTGCCTCTTCTCCTTGACCATCATATGGTGTTGCATCACATGCCGCGCCACACAATACACGCATCAACAGCCTCCGCTGTTACCACAGATCACAGGGATCGCAGGGCCCCGGGAAAAACAACAATAACACATCATCATGTGTCTGGTTACTCATTTGCAGAAAGCAAGGCAGTCAGAGGGGCTACATTTAGTTGATGTAAAAAACAAAGCCTCATGTGAGGATTTTTTGTCTTTACTCATGCTGAGCCAAGCAGACAGGAGGCCTGGCACTTATTTTCAGAATGGACCTTTGGTATAAGAGATTGGACTCACATGATGTTGGAGTGTTGTTGTTTTTCATAACAGCAATACCATCTTTGATTGATTTTGATTAGGCCTATAGAGTGTGATCTCTCTTGATCCCCTAAACATTTACCATTCAAGTTCTATTGCTGAGCTCCTACATACCTTTCCATGGTGGAGTGCTTTCAGAAAGTATTCACACCCTTTGACTTTTTCCATATTTTGTTGTGTTCCAGCCTGAATTTAAAATGGATTACATTGATATTTTTTGTCACTGAAATGTCTTGAGTCATTAAGTATTCAACCACTTGTTCAGAAGCAAAAATGAGCTTAACAAGTCACATAAGTTGCATGGACTCAGTCTGTGTGCAATAATAGTGTTTAACATGATTTTTTAATGACTACCTCATCTCTGTACCCCACACATACATATGTAAGGTCCCTCAGTTGAGCAGTGAATTTCAAACACAGATTCAACCACGAAGACCAGGGAGGTATTCCAATGCCTCGCAAAGAAGGACATCTATCGGTAGATGGGTAAAAATAAAAAAGCAGACGCTGAATATCCCTTTGAACATGGTGAAGTTATTAATTGCACTTTGGATGGTGTATCAATACACCCAGTCACTACAAAGATACAGGTATCCTTCCTAACTCAGTTGCCGGAGAGGAAGGAAACCGCTCAGGGATTTCATGATGAGGCCAATGGTGACTTTAAAACAGTTACTGTACAGAGTTCAATGGCTGTGATAAGATAAAACTGAGGATGGATCAACAACATTGTAGTTACTACACAATACTAATCTAATTGACATAGTGAAAAGAAGAAAGCCTGTACAAAATAACATATTCCAAAACATGCATCCTGTTTGCAGCAAGGCACTAAAGTAATACTGCAGCAATGTGGTAAAGCAATTAACTTTTTGTCCTGAATACAAAATGCAATACAATACATTACTGAGTAGCAATCTCCATATTTTCAAGCATGGTGGTGACTGCATAACGTTATGGGCAGGGTTGGGTAGGTTACTTTCTAAATATAATCCATTACAGTTACTAGTTACCTGTCCAAAATTATAACCAGTAACGTAACTTTTGGATTACCCAAACTCAGTAATGTAATCTGATTACATTCCGTTACTTTTAGATTACTTTCCCCTTGAGGCATTAGAAGAAGACAAAAATGTATGTTACCAATTGAACGACATCTATGGTAGGATAAATCAATGTTAAAGTTTACATAGCTGGCCATATATATGGGTGTTCAATTTTACTTCATGGGTTGGTTATGTAGGCTTCTTCTAACCTATCTCTTTCTACTACATATATATAATACGATTAAATTATATATTTACATTAAAACCAAAGTATATGAGAAATCCAGTCATTCCAATAAATGTTATACCCCTTAATCTTCAAGAATAGGACTTGGAAATATGGAAGTATAGATTAGTCAAATTGTTTTACCTGAGCATGACCCCAAAACTAAGGATTTAATAGCCAGCCATCTCTGTTGTTTATGATTTTGTTGTCATGGAGGACTATTTGGGCTCATTGATCGAGTTGAAAAATAAATGCTGAGCTCACGGAATGGCATGCTTTGAGCACTACTGAAAAGTGCTATTTACATGTGGAAAATGAATGCCATATGCTGCATTTACCTTTCTTTTGGTGACACTTTGATATCTTGATAATATGCAGCTGTTTAACCTGTTGGGGCTAGGGGACAGTATTTGCACGGCCGGATAAAAAAACGTACCCGATTTAAACTGGTTTCTACTCTTGCCCAGAAACGAGAATATGCATATAATTAGTAGATTTGGATAGAAAACACTCTAAAGTTTCTAAAACTGTTTGAATGGTGTCTGTGAGTATAATAGAACTCATTTGGCAGGCCAAAACCTGAGAAGATTCCATACAGGAAGTGCCCTGTCTGACAATTTATTGTCCTTCTGTAGCGTCTCTATCAAAAATACAGCATCTGTGCTGTAACGTGACATTTTCTAAGGCTTCCATTGGCTCTCAGAAGGCGCCAGAAAGTGTAATGAGATGTCTGCAGTCTCTGGGCGAAGTACAGCAGCTCTGTTTGTTACTGGCCTGCCTGGGGGTAGTGACACTGGAGATGCGCGTTCATGTGAATTCTCCATTTTGTTCTTTCAGTCTTTGAATGAATACAACGTCGCCCGGTTGGAATATTATCGCTATTTTACGAGAAAAATCGCATAAAAATTGATTTTAAACAGCGTTTGACATGCTTTGAAGTACGGTAATTGAATATTTTGAAATGTTTTGTCACGAAATGCGCTCGCGCGTCACCCTTCGGATTGTGACCTGAACGCACGAACAAAACAGAGCTATTTCAATATAACTATGGATTATTTCGAACCAAAACAACATTTGTTGTTGAAGTAGAAGTCCTGGGAGTGCATTCTGACAAAGAACAGCAAAGGTAATCCAATTTTTCTTATAGTAAATCTGAGTTTGGTGAGTGCCAAACTTGGTGGATGTCAAAATAGCCCGGCCATCATGGCTAGCTATCTACTCAGAATATTGCGATAGCGATTGCATAAAGGAGTTCTGTACCTATAATTCTTAAAATAATTGTTATGTATTTTGTGAACGTTTTATGCTGAGTAATTAAGTAAATTCACCGGAAGTTTCGGTGGGTATGCTAGTTCTGAACAGTTTTCAGCTGTGCTAACATAATTGCAAAAGGGTTTGCTAATGATAAATTATCCTTTTAAAATGATAAACTTGGGTTAGCTAACACAACATGCCATTGTAACACAGGAGTGATGGTTACTGATAATGGGTCTCTGTACGCCTATGTAGATATTCCATAAAAAATCTGACCTTTCCAGCTACAATAGTCATTTACAACATTATCAATGTCTACACTGTATTTCTGATCAATTTGATGTTATTTTAATGGACAAAAAATTTGCTTTTCTTTCAAAAACAAGGACATTTCTAAGTGACACCAAACTTTTGAACGGTAGTGTAATATATATATATATTACAAATGTTAGAATTCTTCTTCCACTTTGACATTACAGAGTATTCTGTGTAGATCGTTGACAAAAAAATACAATTACATCAATTTAAATCCCACTATTGTAACACAACAACATTTCGAAAAAGTCAAGGGGTGTGAATATTTTTTGAATGCACTGTACCTTGGGACACTGCTACATGAAGCAACACAACAGGGTGAGACGTCCAATGTTCAGACATGAATGGCCATGATAGGCTTAAAAGAGAAAAGGGCACTAAGGAGGGTGAGGATGATTCCTCTTTTGTTCCGTCTCTGTCACCTAATCAATTTTCTTTGGCATGTGCTAAATAAAGTCATAAAGTGGTACTAATGTTTTAATACAGTGCCATGTGTCTGTGGCACGATTATGTCCCCCGTCCCTGGTATCCCCCACTGGCACCCCTCATCAGCCAGGCAGAGGACCAACAGTTTCTCCAGAAAGAGTAGAGAAGAGACAAAAAAGAGAAGGGGAAGGAGGGAAGGGCAGGTGGCGGCAGAGAAGAAGAAGAGACAAAAAAGAAGGACAGCATGGCAGAAAGACCCTTCAGTCAAACACTTCTCCCAAGGCGCCTCTATGACAGCCACACTTTCTCCTTTCAAATCTCCAACACCACAAGAAAGCATCCTGGAGGAAAGAAGAAGAAACAGAAGAAGAAGAAGAAGAAGGGGTGTTAAAAGTCTCCCCAACTGAAGGACTGCTGGGCTCAGCAAGTTAGTGATTACTGATTAGCCAGTTGGATCCTGCAGCCTGGGGAGGCCTGCCTGTCTGTCTTTGACTTGGGAAAACAACATGAAAGGGAGCCGGCTGTTTTGTGAGAGGGACTTGAATGCACGCTAGCTATCGGAGACATTAGCCTTATCAATGGCTGGTGCACTAGAGCCAAGCTATATGAAGTAACAAGGGCACAGGGTTCCCAGCAGGGAGATTACACATTATAAGGTCAGGAGGAGGGGCAACAAGGAATCATAATAAAAAAAGAGTTTCAAACTAGCAGAGCAGGGTGGGTAGCAGTGCCAGGCGAGCTCCAAATGCCAGCCAGTCACTATGGCCTGCCTGTCTGGTGGGACTGACACAGGCCTGCTGTGACTGGTGCTACAGATCTGTCACATCTGCTAAGCCGGGCTGTCCTTGGGCGGCACATTAGATCCTCTCCAGGAAAAAAACTTGCTAACTCTGACTGGATCACTTGGTATACAGCCTGGTCAGAAGCTCTCTCACTCTCTTTGTCTCTTGAGCTCTCTCTATCTGAAACATGAACATCACACATCTATCTTTTACAGTTTATACACTCACTGCTGATCGGGGTAGGGGCTCGGGTCAATAAGTGCAAATAGATCTTTCAATCATTTAAGAGACCACCATGATACTGTGGGATAAATCCTGTGTTGGGGAGTTAAGGGAGAGTTTTCCATTGGGCGCAAACCACCCGGCTAATTTGGGTCAAAAAGTCAGGTCTACAGGGGAGAGAGAATGAAAGTGCATTTTGATAGCGACAGAGTGAGACATGCAACAACATTCTGAAAAGCCCTGTTGTTACTTGATTGATTGAATTTATTTGACAATTTGTAAAATACATACATAAGGGAACTCCAGCTGGTGACGCCTCCACATACAATTTAAGAAAATCATCAAGGATAACACAATAAAGCTTAACAGCTTATATCCATTGTGGTCCTTCTGAAGAGGGAAAGGGGAAGGGGTACCAGTCATTATCATGTGTTCTGTACAGCCGGGAGAGGCAAAGTCAGTCACTAGCATGGTAGCCTGTAAACACTGTCCATGTGCTATCAAAAGTCAGTCACCTGGCCATGACATAACATACTGTACAGTCACTTCTCTGTTGCAACCACATAACATCAAAGCAGTCAATGCTATGGCTTGCTGCTGTACATGTACACAAATGTGGCTAGGATAACCTGAGAGAAAATTAGCTCATGAAAAGCAAGGTGAAAGGTTGCTTGAATGGCTTAAAACTGATTGGAACAACAGACTTTTTTCACGTCGGTGTTTTGAGCACCGTTACACATCTTGTGCCACTATTTTTCCTATGCTAGTCAACATATTCTCAGAAATTTAATTTTTGAAATAAATGTAAAGGTCAAATTTGAGGAGAGTTTTGTGGTTTTCCGTAATCAGTTGAACACTTCCATGAGGTCCCGCCGCTTAAATAAAGATCAATAAGATCAATAAGGAACAAAATCTGCCATGAATTCACCGGTCACTGAAAACAAATGTCTTAATCACAATGTCACACTGAGATCCACAGGTTGCCTATGATGTTTGCTGTATTTGCTGTGCACAAACATCTGGATCAAAGGGCAACACATGAGCAGAACTCCTCTCCTCTCTTGCCATCACCACCTTCAGTGCTTTTTCTCTCTCTCAGCTGACTGGCTGGTACACCTTAGAGGGGCCAAAGTCCAGAAACAGAAGAAAAACACATCCAAGGTCCCAGACTGCAGTACCTTCCGACCATACAACTGATAAAGCTCTTCTCTGAGCATAAGAAAGCAGGTGAGGGCACTCAGCAGCCTTTGATTGCCTTGGGCCTACAAGGGGGCCATATCCACATCCTGTACTAGGTGATTCAGTAGAAACAAAGTATTGGCAATAGGAGTCAGACCTATTTATGCTCTATCATTATCAAAGGCATGTATTTAAAAAATAACTAACTGCCTGGCCAACCCAGAGCTCCAACCTCTCCTACTGTACTCTCTCTTTGAGGTCTTCATTCACTTATTTGCACATGATTTGGATTTGTCTTTAAAAAAAGAAAATCACACCACATTACATCATGAAATGATAAACAGAGAGAAATACCTCCACATCATGTGGTCCTGATTCGATTTGACGCCAGTCAGGTAAGTTGTACAGTATGAGAAGAACAGCTATACTGAGTGCTGAGTGTGGTGTTGGGAGTGATTGGGGCAGGCAGGGAATAGGGGGATCAGAGATAGGAGTTCAAAGCAGACGTCGCCATCCCTCCATCCCTGAAGGGGGAACGGGAACGCTTTGTTTGTCATCGATGTCAGCCCAAGTCACCGCACTTAACTTGTTTTAGGCAGAGGAGATGTACTCCACAGTGATTTATTTGTTCAAGCCGTGCACCCCACGTGTGCCTCTCCGCCGACACTGTGCGCTAATGGCTCCCATATCAGGCGCATGCACTCAGTCGCCTCGGTCACATATGACTGCCATGCTTCCCCATCAAAGTGTCCTGGCCTCCACAGGGCCAGTCAATTAGTAACTAACTAGCAGGGGAAAGGAGAACAGGCTTCCGAGGGGCTCCCAGCAGGGTGCCTCTAACAGATTGGCTAGGGAAATGGATCTGTATTTACTAAAAGGCACATTCGGCAAGCACTGATGGTAATCTGACTTTAATTGAAGTGGTAAAGTGGGGATGTATGGGCTGGTTGGTGTGTGCGGGGAGAGCAGAGGAGCAGGGCTGGGAGGGGGGGCGGTCGTAATTGAGACCATATTTCAGAAGCAGACCCAGATCTTGACTCAATCACAGGTGTATCAGGGCCCAGATCATTATTTCACTGTTTAGTACAGCTTTGTGTTCTAGGTCCTCTGTTCCAGAGGAGTGGACGTGCACATGGATACCAGAGGAAAGAAAGGAAACTAGAAATGTTATAAAGAGGGAAAAATAAATTAATACAACTGTTGGACCAGGCATTGTGTATGGCTGTGGATCGTACATTGGTGAGATGCTATCCTCCTCATTCCTCAAATTCTCTCCCAATCTGATGTTCTCTGGTTGGAGATGGGAGTGTTTGATAAACAATTAGCTAGCCATATAGGTATATACCAGATAGATATCAGTAGATGGATTTGTTACTACCCCACACTAAAAGGATTCATCTGTGATCTCTCTCTGTGATTTAGGCTATACTGTATTTGATAAACTAACACTCCCACAGATCTAATCTGAGTAACACATTACAGTCCTGCAAATGCACTGCTATGGTTTCTCCAGACAATGTGCAATGAGCAGCATATGGAGTTGAGATATGGACCTTCGGAAAAGCACAGCAGGAAATGTGATGCGGAAGTATTCTATTGAGCCCCATTCTCCGCCGTGGGGGGCCACATGGAAGGGGATATCAATGGTGGTCCGCTCAGCTCCGCTTCAGTCTACAACCACAGTCGTTTGGCTGCCTTCATCCCTTACAGACACAAACATCAAATTGTACTTGGCACAGTCAAACCGCTAATACCGTAACTTACACAGAATTTATTTTTATGATTGTTTTCTCTTAATGTAAGACAGCCTGTCGACTTTATTACCTTCCTGCGCATTGACGTCTATTTACGCTTCCTATAGCATTCTTGCTAAATTACATGATTACCTTATGTCTTTTTGACATTGTTCAAAAACAAAGACCCCCAAACTTCTCTGTCCAGCCATGTCTTCCAACAGCATTCAAAATAACATGTTCAAATGGAATTTGGGTAACACTTGACTTAAAGCCTGCATGTATAATGCTTCATGACTTGTTACAAGCCTGTATGAGCCTTTATAATACGGCATAGTAAAGTGTTACTGGAATGTGCAAATACTGTAGAACACTGTAAGTATGTAGCCTATGTACATACCCGCTCTGGTAAAAGCTACAGCTGTATCTATCCACAGGAGTAGCCCTACCACAAGTCGAAAAAATAAACACATATTGTATTTCAAAAGCCAAATATTTGAGTCTTTTTAATACTCTATTTGGTCTAAGATGTCCCCACATGTTGCTAAATCTGTGAAAGTAATGTGCATGTTTTTTCTCATCTTGATTCCCATAGACCTGTAATTTAGAATGCTTTACAATCCATCCGCTACCAGAAACATCAGGGGGAGGAAGGCCATGAGATGAGGCCAAAAAAGAGAGACGTGCCAAATGCTCTAAATGGTTGGAATGAAGTTCACCCTCAAAGAAAGCACCTTTACCAGAACAGTCTGTATTGACTTTTATTAACAGCCTTACAGTGCATGGGAGACGGCCTTGAATTCCATGTACCTAGGTCACCAAGACTGTCTGTTGAGTGACAAGTCTGAAATAAGAGGGGTTAACCAGACAGAATTCAAAATATTATGTTGAGGTATTGTGTCAGTGTTAAGGATGGTCCTGAAACATTGGAAAAGCTCTAATAAGGTAGTGCTCACGGAATGGATGAAAATGTTGATAAAAACAACAAGGTATGAAATAATGTTAGCAAAGAGGCTGGAGACAAATAATACAGAATCCAAAAAGATATGGGAACGATTCTTGTGTTTCCTTAAGGGCACATAAAATAATTTAATGTCCATGAAAAAGAATATCATTTGTATTTATTTGTGTTTTGTATTTCTGTGTTTTTGTTCACTATGTTGGTTGTTGTTTTTGTTAAAATAATAAATAATTCAATAAATTGTCAATCCACAGTCAATCCAAACAACAATATATTCATCATTTCATTCCCACCCAGTAGTCTGCGCTGGACAGTGTCCACATGGGAGTAGACGTTGACAGTGGATTTCACACGTTATAAGTATAGGTGTGGTGGGGAAACGATTATAGAGCCAGGGATCTTCAAAATACCTTTAAAATGCAGAAAACTAAGATATCCCCCATTCGACAATCATTAAAGTGCAAATGCTGAAGCTACTGTTCAAGTCTCACCAACCACGCTGAGCCCTTGAGCAGTGAAACATGGAAGTTTCTCCTGCCGCCATACTTGTGTGTGTCTAGTTAGACTGTGGACTACTGCTGCCTGTACAGTAAATGGTGCCGAAAAAAGTGTGGAGAAAATTAACTGCAAATCAACTCAAACTCATCCCAGAAACCTGCTTGCCGGTTTCAATTGAATAGGCCATCCAGCCCTAAACATTTTACAGGACATCCAAAAAGCCTACAGAAAAAAACACCTGAATATAAGATCTATGTTTTTCATAATGTCAATGAACACATGAAAATATCTATTGGCAAATGGCCATGACGTCAGATGCTGAGTGAAAATAGAGTAACATCCTAGATACAGTGCCTTCAGAAAGTATTCAGACCCCTTGACTTTTTCCACATTTTGTTACGTTACAGCCGTACTCTAAAATGTATTAAATAAACACAATTCCTCAGCAATCTATACACAACACCCCATAATGAGAAAGCGAAAACAGGTTTTTAGAAATGTTTGTAAGAAACATTTATTAAAAATAAAAAACAGAAATACCTTATTTACATTAGTATTCAGAACCTTTGCTATGAGGTTTGAAATTGAGCTCAGGTGCATCCTGTTTCCATTGATCATCCTTGAGATGTTTTTACAACTTGATCGGTGTCTACCTGTGGTAAATTCAATTGATTGGACATGATTTGGTAAGGCACACCCTTGTCTATATAAGGTCCCACAGTTGACAGTGCATGTCAGAGAAAAAAACCAAGCCATGAGGTTGAAGGAATTGTCCGTAGAGCTCCGAGACAAGATTGTGTGGAGGCACAGATCTGGGGAAGGGTACCAAAATATTTCTGCAGCATTGAAGTTCCCCAACAACACAGTGGCCTCCATCATTCTTAAATGGAAGAAGTTGGAAACCACCAAAACTCTTCATAGAGCTGGCCAACTGGCCAAACTGAGCAATCGGGTGAGAAGGGCCTTGGTCAGGGAGGTGACCAAGAACCCGATGGTCACTCTGACAGAGCTCTTGAGGTTCTCTGTGGAGATGGAAGAACCTTCCAGAAGGACAACCATCTCTGCAGCACTCCACCAGACGGAAGCCACTCATCAGTGAAAGACACATGACAGCATGCTTGGAGTTTGCCAAAAGGCACCTAAAGACTCTCAGACTATGAGAAACAAGATTCTCTAGTCTGATGAAACCAAGATTGGCCTCTTTAGCCAGAATGCCAGAATGCCAGAATGCCAAGCGTCACGTCTGGAGGAAACCTGGCACCATCCCTATGGTGAAGAATAGTGGTGGCAGCATCATGCTGTGGGGTTGTTTTTCAGCATCAGGGACTGGAAGACTAGTCAGGATCGAGGCAAATATGAACGGAGCAAAGTACAGAGAGATCCTTGATGAAAACCTGCTCCAGAGCACTCAGGACCTCAGACTGGGGCAAAGGTTCACCTTCCAACAGGACAATGACTCTAAGCACACAGCCAAGACAACGTAGGAGTGGCTTCGGGACAAGATCTCTGAATGTCCTTGAGTGGCCCAGCTAGAGCCCGGACTTGAACCTGATTGAACATATTTGGATAGACCTGAATATAGCTGTGCAGCAACGCTCCCCATCCAACCTGACAGACCTTGAGAGGATCTGCAGAGAGGAAAGGGAGAAACTCCCCAAATATACAGTACCAGTCAAAAGTTTGGACACACCTACTCATTCAAGTTTTTTTATTATTATCTACATTGTACAATAATAGTGAGACACAAAAACTATTAAATAACACACATGGAATCATATAGTAAAAAATAAAGAAAAAGCTCGGAATGAGTAGGTGTGTCCAAACTTTTGACTGGTACTGTAGGTGTGGCAAGCTTGTAGCATCATACCCAAGAAGACTCGAGGCTGTAATCGCTGCCAAAGGTGCTTCAACAAAGGACTGAGTAAAGGGTCTGAATACTTCTGTAAATGTGATATTTCTGTTTGTTATTTTTAATACATTTGCAAAAATATCTAAAAACCTGTTTTTGCTTTGTCATTAAGGGATATTGTGTGTAGATTGATGAGGGGAAAAAAACAAATCAATCAATTACAGAATAAGGCTGTAATGTAACAAAATGTGGAAAAAGTCAAGGGGTCTGAATACTTTCCGAATGCACAGTATGGCATGCTCTTTACTCTCTGTCAAGACTTTGACAGCGGTAGAGAACGAGGTGTAGATCAAACGCGGTGGCCTGTGGTGGATTATATCAGATTCCACTTTGTTACGAAGGCCTGGATTCATTTTCTAACATTTACAGTCGAGGCCCAGCCCTTGTTGAGGCCCCTCAAGCTCAGGCTCTCACAAACCTACCAGCCGACGGGAAAAAAACTCAAACCGAGAGCATCTGATTTCCATTGCCCAGCTCGGCGTGTGTGTTCCACTTAGCCACTGGTATTTTGAGGAGGCGCACGGCGCAGTTTCCAAAGCCTGCGCTGAAAGGCACATGATGTCATTGAGGTTCAATCATTACAAGCAGCATATGATTCGCCTCTGGATGGGCCGGGTCAGTTCCCACGCTAGTTTGGCAAAGTGCACTTTGGGAGTAATATTGCAAAGAAGCTTCTGGACAAGATTAAAGATTGGAGAGGGAGAAGAGAGGAGGAAACCATAGAGAGGAAGAGAGAGACAGAGAGAGTGAGAGGACTTTTACTGAGGACTTCCTGTTTTTTTTAATGGCTCTCGAGTTACATTCCATATTGATCATCTGTCCAAGAGGCCCTCTGCACTCAGTCCTCAGAGAAGTCCCAAAGGCAGAAGGCAAACAAAGACCAAATGAACTAGTTCCTGTGGAGTCTCTGCCAAAAGAGTGAGT
Source organism: Salmo trutta (assembly GCF_901001165.1). Taxonomy (NCBI): domain Eukaryota; kingdom Metazoa; phylum Chordata; class Actinopteri; order Salmoniformes; family Salmonidae; genus Salmo; species Salmo trutta. The sequence continues at coordinate 42,857,159 of NC_042963.1, forward strand.
TCTTTGGTGACAGCCCACATTTCCTTATACTTCAACATTTGCTGCCGTAATGAAAGGTGAAGGACACATGTCTTTGCGTTGTATTTACATTGACTCAAAGACAGAGATATGGAGAGCAAATTTTCAACTCTGTTCGTGATGATGGTAATCTGACAAATTGTGTGTAGTGATCAGCCCTGCTGGTTTTTACTGCATGGCATACCCACTGTGACAGGTTTAGTGTGTGGATGTTACTGTGCATTCAGATACTCTACTGCCGTACAATGTGGATGAGGAGTATCTTACTTAACACATCAGAGAGCTTGTCTGAAAGGAATTCTTCACTTAATGAATTAAGATAAAGTGCATGTGATCCGAGCAATCTGTTGCCATATGCCCCATTCCCACCACCACTCACACGGTGAATAATAAATACAAAGCGTCCAATCAAATTGTACAAAGTCCTAGGAGATAAAGAGAAGCAATAAAAAAAGGAAACAATCTAGAACTTTGACACCGCAAGTGTTGCCGGCAGAGGCAGGAATGTGCTCTTTGAACAAGCTTTATTTAACCGTGGAGCAGCATGCATGCGCTCAGCACGCCCTGCCTCTGCCTCATAACAGACCCGCAGACCCATTCACCCCCGGCCTGGGCACGTCAGACTAGGGCCACCGGGTCAGGGAGCTGGCATCTCACCCCTGGCACAACTCGTTACCCTCAGGGGCGAGACGCTGACACTGCGCTCATGGGGAGCCCCAGACAGACAGGGGCCTACCAAACAGCTTGTGACCATAATCAACTGTGGCAGGAACAATGAATGCAATTATTTACCAGAACACAGTCCAAGTCTCAGAGTCCTCCCCAGTCCCATCAAATCTGTTAACTCTGAGTCTTTCATGGCGGGGCACTGACCTCCAGAGTCGGCAGGTCTTTTCAACTCTTGAGTCCAGCTGGACTCTTATTAACCAAAAGTTCACTTTTTTTTTTACGAACTCCATCAAAATAAGTCAAGGCGAGAATAAGGCCAATTGTGTTAAAATAAGCCCCAGTCAATGGGTTTTCTAAAGCTGAGGTAAAACGGAAAGATTTGCCATGGTTCAAACAATAATATGTGGTGAATCGCTGCTTTCATGGGCCATTAGGAAGGAATGTATTTCTACTGCTTTTAACTGCAGAGAACCCGGGGTGAGCCATGAGAACCCGGAGAGACATGAGAACCCGTGGTGAGCTATGAGAACCCGGGGTGAGCCATGAGAAGCTGTCAGCGGTGGCGTCTTAAGAGTTGGGGTGGGCCTAGTGTATCACTACCTGTTTAGCCAGGGCCAGTGCCACCAGGCTCACCTACAGGTGCGTCCCCGGTACAACACCTCTCCCCTGGGGAAAGACTGCTCTGAACCCTCCTTCCCCTGTGCACTCCAGCTGAGCAAACAACAATGTGGAAGTTACTGTGGACCAGTGGGTGTAATATACCTGAAAATATCTCCAGTTACTCCAGCACAGGTCTTACATGCTCTTCCGCCTCCACTCTATTGATAGGCAAGACAGCACCTGTAGCTCCTTAAATCCAGAGCCTCAAAGCCCTTGACTGTCCTCTTTTCAGGCAGATGAAGAGAGCATGAGTGTGATGAAGAGTCTTGCCATAAACAATAAACAACAGATATCTTGTGTGCGTTTGTCTGTGTCAAGTGGCACACAAAGCCTAGATGAGCATCTGAGAGGAGTCTGCTACTTTCTTCCGCCTTTGGTCTCCTGTCTTTGAATTGCATTTGCATTTGAAAAATCTGTGTGTGTGTGTGTGTGTGTGTGTGTGTGTGTGTGTGTGTGTGTGTGTGTGTGTGTGTGTGTGTGTGTGCAGCAGGACTCCACTCTATTGTGTTCTGGAGCTGAATTAAAAGGCAGAATTAAGAGTGGCGGGGGAGTGAGGCAGAACTGCGGGGAGGGCGCTCTCCCAGATCCCAGCTGCCCAAGTCTGGCCGAGAGCTCCAGGCGAGTGCCAGCCTTCCATGGCCCTCATGGAGGAGGGCCAACAAGAGTGGGAGGAGTGTAAGGTAAAATGCCAAAAATAATGTCTGGGCCTATATAAAGCAAACCTCATGAGACGGACAATGCTGAGTCATACAAAAGGAAAACACATTTGCAGGGGAAACTTTCATAGGGCAAAAAATATATATATTTTTCATAAAGAACAACAAAGCAAGTGTTCAAATAATAATTTGTTATATAAGTTGTTCCTTTTATGATACACTGGAATTCACTAGCAAGAGACTTCCTGCATCACCTAGTGAAGTGGTCCTTAACATCTGTAGTCCAAAGGCCTATCTCTAGTAGTATATAAGGGCCAGCAGCACTGAGCAGAATCCAGTTTATATGGAACTGTTCAATGCATTATTTGTCTAACAATCAAGAGGGAGAGTTTATTTTGCAGATAATCATAGCTTTTGTTGAGTTTGATGGCCAAGATAAGCCAGAGTTCCGAACCATTAAGTAGTGTGCTTATTCTGGCAGGGTCTAGCTCAGAGTTTTCAACGCAGTGCGCACCCAAAATGCTGACTGCTAGAGAACGCTGACACAAAGGGGTAAGACTTTGTACAGTGCCCTTCGATACCTGTTCAAGCAACACAGTTTGGGGCTTCAAACTGATCTACATTCATATTCCTGGCTAGACCCATTCCATTCATACAGTACTCATCCTTTCACGCTATGCAAAAATGCAACAATTCCATTTCATATACAGGACTGTGAATGGTGACATTGCTACCCTACTCTATACCTGTGTACAGTTTCCAAACCAGAGCCTACAGTGAGTGAGGATTATAAAGTTATAATGCTGTTAGTAATAATAGCCCTGCCTGGCTGATGCCTGTGGAATTCCCCCTACTGCCCTTGGTGTTGACCCAGGAATGGGCCGGGCTGGTGATAATCATGGCCCCTTGGCAGAGCCCAGTGCGTTTCCAGAGGTCCAGGGAGAATGGCCTGCCTTCCTCTGGAGCCAGGTAATCACAACAAGAACACATCCAGCTGCAGCCAGCGCTGCTCTGTCCACTTCAGAGAGAGAAACTATTTCAGGTCGTGTGCTCCGGCAACAACCAGTGACCCCTGTGTCACCCTGTGCAGTGCTAATGCACTGTCCTAATGTGGGCCGTTTGTCATTGTTCCCACCCAGGTCCCAGGGACAGGAAATTTGTCTCACTATGACGAGGGACCAACTAATTTAAAGCTACAGGCTGACCCCCCCCCCTATAATATCATCAGAATACATAGAATGCAGAAAAAAAATGCATCAAGAGCAAGGTGGGCTTTAAATCTTCTTCTTATACTTCTATAATGTGTCCAATCATAATGTTCCTAGATTATACTTTAGTACAGTAGTACCACAGGCAGAGAGATTCCTACTTTAATGGGGCTCAGATGAGCTGGCCGTGATGTCTATCTGTCCATCCGTCTGTCTGTCTGGCCTGCAGGGCTCTACCTCTCCCAGAGTTTTTCAAAAGCTATCTATCTGGATGTCGCCTATTTGATAGGATTAAATGCATAGATATAGAATGAATAGAATGGACGAATAATTGACTTGAATGGGAACTCCTGTTCTATTAATTCTATATATATGCATTTAATCCTATCCCATAGGCAAAATCCAGATAGATTACCTCTGGTAGAGGTAGGGCCCTGCCTGATCCTCTATACCCTTAATTTCCTGGGCCACACATTCACAACTGTACCTTTGACAAGCAGGTCTCCACGTTCACTTCCTGCATCAGAGTTATGACGTATCCACCCCTGTGTATTTCTGTGATTGGATCTTTCCTTTGAACACCTGGACTCTATTTGTCAGGCAGTATGTGTCCACGGACGGCCATTTGGAATATATTCATTACAACTAATAACATACTGTCACCCTAGTATTACCCCTACTAGCTTCACTAGAGACTGGTGCAGTGGGATGTCTAGATGTGTTGGCGTCAGGTAGCCTAAGAGCATTGGGCGAGTAACTGAAAAGCCGCTGGTTCGAATCCTCGAGCCAACTTGAGCAAGGCACTTAACCCTAATTGCTCATGTAAATCGCTCTGGATAAGAGTGTCTGCTAAATGACCAAAATGTAATGTGTTGTACTGAAGAACAAAAGTATTTCCCTGTCAAAACACTGGAGAAGTATCTCTATAATCATGACTGCATTTCTGGCCCAGAAGCAATGGAGTGAGTGATTTCCCTGTACTCTCCACATTAGATCAGATCACACTATTGTGATATTAGGATAAGGTGAAACTGCCTGTGACTATGAACCATTAACGTGATTAGATCTGTAAATTGAAACAGGGAGCCACTTCAGTGCAGCTAGCGTTTGTAGGGGGATGTGGGTATCCTGCATTCAAGGTAGAGTACTGGTGCAAAAATGTGTGTAATTCTCATCTCAGACCAATCATTGCATCACAGATAGCAGACCTTTTATCCCTTTCATCTTATTACCCCTACCTGTCACGCCCTGACCTGAGAGAGATGGTTTATTTTTCTATTTTGTTAGGTCATAGGGTGGGCATTCTATGTTTTATATTTCTATGTTTTGGCCAGGTATGGTTTCCAATCAGAGGCAGCTGCCATTCGTTGTCTCTGATTGGGAACCATACTTAGGCAGCCCTTTTTCCCTCCTTGAGTTGTGGGATCTTATTTTTGTACTACTCGGTAAGCCTGCAAGACGTGACGGTCGTTTACCATTGTTTACCATTGTTTATTATTTTGTTTAAGTGTTCTGAGTAAAAATAAATATCAAGATGAACACTTACCACGCTGCACCTTGGTCTACTCCTTTGGACAACCGTTACACTACCTTTATAATTATCTTTTCGTTGTAATTCGTCAACATAGGGAAGGATGCTAACAGCGCCTCATCAAAGAGGACAATTACAGGAATATAAACTCCAGTGGATATAAACTCCATGCTGCATGTCAGTTCCCACAGTCAAAACAGATTGTCCCATTTTCAGTACTGAATAGTTCAGTTACAATGACATTTAAGAGATGGTCATGTCCATCTAAAACCACACTGAACTCTCCTTCGTATCACATAAAACCACACTGAACACATGACAATAAACAACATGATAACTGAGTTTTGAAACACTTGTCTACATACACAACTGCCATTCATTGACTGTCATGTAAAAGCTTCAATTCGCCAGCCGTCGAGCCCTCCGGCTAGAATGAACGACATGCATCTTCTAGTCATCTACTGATAGGATAGGGGCCTGTCAGTCACAAGAGAGACGACTGGGAAACGCAGCAGAGAGGAAGAGGCAAAGCAAGAGGTTTCACTCTCACCAAAATCTGTCCAAAGTACGTTTCTATGGGCCTTTTTTGGACCGAATCTTGTCGCCTGCCTCCCGTTGTTAGGGCGGAGACATGAGCATCTCGTCATTATATACAGATCATGGTTGCTGTCGAATTTATTCACACGGAGGAGGGAGAGAGTGCATGATGCTTGTGAGTTTGCACGCCCCATGTAATGTGGTAACAATAAGTCGAATTCCACGACTTAGCCTAATTATTGTTATCTGACACATACATTAATTTTCTTTTGCGTGTTTCACATAGCCAGCCACGCGGAGTCGGGGCGCACAGTAGACTATTTACGGTGCGTTGATTGACAACTAAACAAGTGTTTACTAGTTTATAAAAGGTGTCGAACTGACTGAATTAAAGTCGACCTATATCGCTTTGTCATTCATTAATCATGCCACGAGGTTATATGTCCATGGTATCACATTGGGCCATGTAAAACAAAGGATTTCCTAGGTTTCCTTTCCTAGGATGTCGGAGCTTGCCAGACAGTGACGCTCAAGTGAGTGACTCTCATCTCGTCAATCAGTAGCTACAGTGCATTCGGAAAATATTCGGACACCTTCACTTTTTTTCACATTTTGTTACGTTACAGCTTTATTGCAAAATGGATTAAATATGTTTTTTCCTCATCAATCTACATGCAATACCCCATAATGACACAATGAAAACAGGTTTTGAGAAATGTTAGCAAATGTATAAAAGAAACAACGAAATACCTTATTTACATAACTACTCAGACCCTTTGCTATGAGATTAGAAATTGAGCTCAGGTGCATCCTGTTTCAAATCAAATGTTATTTGTCACATGCGCTGAATACAACAGGTGTAGACCTTACTATGAAACGCTACTTACAAGCCCTTAACCAACAATGCCGTTTTAAGAAAATATAGTTAAGAAAATATTTACTAAATAAACTAAAATAAAAAATAATTACATAATAAAAAAACAATAATGAGGCTATATACAGGGGGTGCCGGTACAGAGTCAATGTGCAGGGGTACAGGTTAGTCGAGGTCATTTGTACATATAGATAATAAACAGTGAGTAGCAGCAGTGTAAAAACAAAGGGGAGGGGACCCTAAATGCAAATAGTCCAGGTGGCCATTTGATGAATTGTTCAGCAGTCTTATGGCTTGGGGGTAGAAGCTGTTAAGAAGCCTTTTGGACCCAGACTTTGTGCTCCGGTACCGCTTGCCGCGCGGTAGCAGAGAGAACAGTCTATGACTTGGGTGACTGGAGTCTTTGATCAATTTTTGGGCCTTCCTCTGACACCACCTAGTATATAGATCCTGGGTGGCAGGAAGCTTGGCTCCAGTGATGTACTGGGCTGTACGCACTACCCTCTGTAGCACCTTACGGTCGGTTCCATTGATCATCCTTGAGATGTTTCTGCAACTTGATTGGAGTCCACCTGTGGTAAATTAAATTGATTGAACATGATTTGGAAAGGCAGTGCATCTTAGAGCAAAAACCAAGCCATGAGGTCGAAGTTTGGAACCACCAAGACTCTTCCTAGAGCTGGCTGCCCGGCCAAACTGAGCAATCGGGGGAGAAGGGCCTTGGTCAGGGAGGTGACCAGGAACTCAATGGTCACTCTGACAGAGCTCCAGAGTTCCTCTGTGGAGATGGGAGAACCTTCCAGATGGAGAACCATCTCTGCAGCACTCCACCAATCAGGCCTTTATGGTAGAGTGGCCAGACGGAAGCCACTCCTCAGTAAAAGACACATAACAGCCTGCTTGGAGTTTGCCAAAAGGCACCTAAAGGGACTCTCAGACTATGAGAAACCAGATTCTTTAGTCTGATGAAACCAAGATTTAGCCTGAATGACAAGCATCACATCTGGAGGAAACCTGGCACCATCCCTACGGTGAATCATGGTGGTGGCAACATCACGTGTTTTTCAGCGGCAGGGACTGGGAGACTAGTCAGGGTTGAGGGAAAGCTGAACAGAGCACAGTACAGAGAGATTCTTCATGAAAACCTGCTCAAGAGCGCTCAGGACCTCAGACTGGAGCAAAGGTTCACCTTCTAACAGAACAATGACCCTAAGCACACAGCCAAGACAACGCAGGAGTGGCTCTGAATGTCGTTGAGTGGCCCAGCCAGAGCCCGGACTTGAACCTGATCTTACATCTCTGGAGAGACCTGAAAATAGCTGTGCAGTGACGCTCCCCATTCAATCTGACGGCTTGAGAGGATCTGCAGAGAAGAATGAGAGAAACTCCCCAAATACAGGTGTGCCTAGCTTGTAGCGTCATACCCAAGAAGACTCGAGGCTGTAATCACTACCAAACGTGCTTCAACAAAGTACTGAGTAAAGGGTATGAATACTTATGTAAATGTGATATCAGTTTTCTTGTATTTTATACATTTGTAAAAAAATGCAAAAAAAAATAATTTTGCTTCGTCTTTATAGGGTATTGTGTGTAGATTGATGGGGGGGGGGCAATTTAATCCATTTTAGAATAAGGCTGTAACGTAACAAAAAAGGGGTCTAAATACTTTCCAAATTAACTGTATTTTTCCATTCCCTTGTCCAGTGATATTTTGAGGATATTTAGAACGTTTGCATAGAAAACAGATGCACCAGTTGCCTGCTAGGGTGCGTTACTATTTTGTGTCGATAAAAACAGCCGGACGTAATGATGTCACACAAAAAAAATTGATAATGCAGTGCGCAAAAACCTACAGTGTCGAATAAGAACATAGTGGTTGAAATGTTTCCATGATCCATTTAGCCAAATGGAGCATTAATAAATTGGCGACAGCCTGTATGCCCTCCCACCTATTTGTTTCATGTCTCAGGTAGCCCGCGAAAGCCAGCATTGATAGAATGCAATAATTGACTAATATTTGTCATATTCTAATCATTTTTATGTGCTAACATATCACCATGGATCTAGCGCCCATGCATGTCATGCACTCTCGGCTGCCTAGGCTAATCTGTGCCATGGTGAAACTTGCACTCCTGTAGATCTGAAATAATTGGACGGTGAAACATGCCAGCCAACCAGAAAAGCAAGGTGAAGCAATTCAGGAATTCTTCAAAGTCAGGATAATCCTTGTCCTGCAAAGTACATTTTTATAGTTAGAATTTGTTATTTCGCAAACAGTAGGCATTTAGAATTAAATGTGGAGTTCATAGTTACGTGATGACATCAGGTGCCCCGCGTTCCTTCCAAAGTATTCGGCAATCACCATTTGTGACCGAACGGCTCGATTCTGTCTTATGTAGCAAAATTTGAAATGGTGTTTTTTACATTGGATGAAAGTAGAGACTCAGAGCTAGAAAATGGTATATCATACACTACAGTTGAGGAGCAATAGGAAATGTTTTGGTACACCTACTGGAGAGCTCTTTTGTCTACACCCATTCAGCATCGTTCATGCCCTCTTAAGCTTTAGCCACACCCATCTCTTTAAGGATTCACATGTGAGGCCATGTACTAAACAACCAAAGATGTCAAGACTAAAAGATGGTTTATACTACGTGTGTATTCCTCAATTTAATCCGGAGTGGCAGAGTGTGCTCTGGGCGTTCCTAAACTCAGAGTGTTGTCATATTGTCCATTCTTAAATTCAGAGCATTTCGTTCTCGGAGCTTTCAGAGCGCACACTGGACAGTCTGGCCGAGGAGTAGGGTTGATCCAAGCGTTCTGACCTAACAACAGCAGTCAAGCTAACTGGCTAATGTTGGCTAGCTTGCTAGCTACTTCCAGACACAAATGAGAAAACAGTTCACTCTGACCATTTTACTCGCCCTAGCAGAGCTGGTTAGGCTTTTTTTACGTTATCCAGATCATTGGTGACTGCAACTGTGTGCTGCTGGCAACAATTTAATTACGCTTTCTTGGGTGCGTTAACCCACTATGTTTTTATTCGACACTGTAGGTTTTTGCGCACTGTATTATATATATTTTTTGGTGTGACGTCATTACGTCCAGCTGTTTTATCGGCACAAGTTAGTAACGCACCCTAGCAGGCAGCTGGTGCATCTGTTTTCTATGCAAACATTCTAAATGTCCACAAAATATCACTGGACAAGTGAATGGAAACATTCACTTGTCCAGTGAATTTGTAAAGTATTCAGACCCCTTAACTTTTTCCACAATCGGAGTAGATAGCCAGAGAGAATTTACCAGCTACGTATATCGACAGTTGTCGCAGTGACATCATGAACATTCTATTGAAATGGTTACTTGCATATTGGAGTCTTTTGTTTAGTCATGTAGCTAGCTAGCTAAACAATGAACCATAATCCCAACTCATAACATTACTACCCTGCATGAATTTGCAGGTAGCTAACCAACCAGATTCATGTTAGCTAGCTAACATTTTTATTCACACCTTTATTTAACCAGGTAGGCCAGTTAAGAACAAGTTCTCATTTACAACTGCGACCTGGCCAAGATAAAGAAAAGCAGTGCGACAAAAACAACAACACAAGTTACACATGGGATAAACAAACGTACAGTCAATAACACAATAGAAAAGTCTGTATACAGTGTGTGCAAATGAAGTAAGGAGGTAAGGCAATAAATAGGCCATAGTGGCAAAGTAATTACAATTTAGAAATGAACACTGGAGTGTGCAGATGAGGATGTGCAAGTAGAAATACTGGTGTTCAAAAGAGCAGAAAAACAAAAACAAATATGGGGATGTGGTAGGTAGTTGTTTGGATGGGCTATTTACAGATGGGCTGTGTACAGCTGCAGCGATCAGTAAGCTTCTCTGACAGCTGATGCTTAAAGTTAGGCTATAACTAGCAATGCAAATGGTTCTGATATACAAATAATATAACTACATAGATCATACACGTAACGTTAGCTAGCAAGCCATCCAGCTTACGTTAGCTAGCTAGCTAACAGTACACTTTAACTTGAAATGAAAATGACTTTCTGACAAAATTAGAAACGTGCAATAGCTGAAAATATAGCTAGCTAGACTATCTTACCCGTATAACGTCACATGGATGGACACTTCTCCCTCTCTGTCGCGGATGCCATGTTTGCCCTTAGTTTGAAGATGTAATCCGGAGACAAGTGTTTTATACAACAGCCTTCTGTGTGTTCTCTTTTCGACTCCGTCTTCATATTTGCAATCAAAAGACAGAAATTTCTCCATCTCCTGAGCTATCATACTCTAATTCCACTGATTTCAAAACTCGGTCCTCCAGAAAGTGGAGAGCAACACTTAGCAGTTCTGCTACGTGATATCTTTCAAAAAAGCTGCCTTAGAAAGGATTACCTAAACATACTGCTCATGTTATAGAACTCATCTCTCGGCATGTCCAGCTCAATCATTATCTCAGCCAATTTTTTAATTAATTAATTTTTTATTTCAACTTTATTTAACCAGGTAAGCTAGTAGAGAACAAGTTCTCATTTACAACTGCGACCTGGCCAAGATAAAGCAAAGCAGTGCAACACAAACAACAACACAGAGTTACACATGGAATAAAGAAGCGTACAGTCAATAACACAAGAGAAAAAAGACAGTCTATATACAGTGTGTGCAAATGGCGTGAGGAGGTGGTAAGGCAATAAATAGGCCATAGTAGCAAAGTAATTACAATTTAGCAAATTAACACTGGAGTGATAGTGGAGCAGATGGTGATGTGCAAGTAGAAACACTGGTGTGCAAAAGAGCAGAAAAGTAAATAAAAACAATATGGGGATGAGGTAGGTAGATTCGGTGGGCTATTTACAGATGGGCTATGTACAGCTGCAGCGATTGGTTAGCTGCTCAGATAGCTGATGTTTAAAGTTAGTGAGGGAAATATAAGTCTCCAGATTCAGCGATTTTTGCAATTCGTTCCAATCATGGCTAGCGGGAAGGTTGCTTTTTTTTCCATGGGTAAACCAACTAAGCTCGGAATTTCACAATTGTATTCGTATTTACAGATAGCATACACATTTGTTATTAAGGCACATGAAAGTTCACATGTTCCAGAAGGCCTTTCTGCCAAAAAACGCATTTTGTTAAAAACAAAATTGTTTACATTCAAATTGCTCTCCTGTGAAGTAGTGATGCGTGACTAGGGTTGCAAAGGGATGGACACTTTCCGGTAAATTTCCAGAACTTTTCCATGGAAAGTTAAGCCCTGGAATTTGGGGGATTTTTCTTAAATTCATCAACAAAGTTAGCTTGTAACAGTGAACCTTTTTTATGGGATACACATAAGGCAATTCTAGGTCTTGTGGCATATTTTGTTAAACTATCCCCAATTCAATGGAATTGCAACCACCTGCATGCACAGTGCATTCTTCCATCACATGTACAGCTGATTCTCAAGATCTTGCACACAAGAGATGCTATTGAGCCCACACTACTACACTGTCTGAGCCAAGGACTACATGCTTTCTGGTAAGTTTTGATTACAATACTGGGTGGGGTGAATATATTTTATATGACTTACATTATTTTTTGTTAACTAGTAAATAATAGCCTACAGCAAAGTGTGTTTAAATCATTTCTAACTTGTTAACAATTTCTGCTAGTTAGATTTTGCTACCATGTGGGTTTTAGCTTGCTTGAGCCTGCAAACCGAGTGTTAATTCACCTGTTTCCATACATGTTTCATTTTAAAACATGTATCTTACAAAGGATTTGTTTAATCTAACTGCTTAACTATTTATCTGTACATGGAATTGTATTGTGTTTTTTTTTACAAAAGGAATTATAATCTTCACAGGAAAATGCCACGGGCACTATCTGATGTGTGGAGACATTTACCTTCAGCTAATGTAGATGGGAAAGCTGTGTACATTTTCAAATACTGTTCCAAATCATATGTGAAGAATGCAACAAAGATGCAGAATCATCTGGCAAAGTGCATAAAGTTCCCTCAGCGCTCACAACAAGCAATCTCTGACATAAGTCCCTCTACTTCTATTCGATGTGAAAATGATGAATCAGACACCTTATCGATAGCAACAGCTCATGGTACTCCTGGAATCAGAAGTTTTTTTGACTCAATGGAGGAACGTAGTCAGAGAAATGCAAATGAATGTCTTGCTTGAGCTGTGTATGCAGCTGGTTCACCTCTGATGCTCACAGGCAATGTGTATTGGAAGAGATTTCTGAATGTTTTTTGCCCAGCATACACCCTTCCAACCAGACATGCTTTATCTACTCATTTGCTGGATGCAGAGTTCAACAGAGTTGAAGTGAAAGTCAAGCAAATCATAGAGAAAGCAGACTGTATTGCAATCATCTCTGATGGGTGGTCGAATGTTCGTGGGCAAGGAATAATGAACTACATCATCTCCACCCCTCAACCAGAATTCTACAAGAGCACAGACACAAGGGACAACAGACACACCGGTCTCTACATTGCAGATGAGCTGAAGGCAGTCATCAATGACCTTTGACCACAGAAAGTATTTGCATTGGTGATAGACAATGCTGCGAACACGAAGGCTGCTTGGTCTAAAGTGGAGGAGTCCTACCCTCACATCACAATGATTGGCTATGCCGCTCATGCATTGAATCTGCTCCTCAAGTACATAATGGCACTGAAAGCAATGGATACACTCTACAAGAGAATCAAGGACAACCCAAAGATTCCTAGATGCCCTTGGAGACTCAGTCCACCTACCCAAGGATGTCGGAGTACAAAACTCAGTTAACCACCTAACTGAGGAACTCAGTTTAACCTTGCGTAATACCCTAGATGCAGTCACACCCCTAAAAACAAAAAATGTTTGTCATAAGAAACTAGCTCCCTGGTATACAGAAAATACCCTAGCCCTGAAGCAAGCTTCCAGAAAATTGGAACGGAAATGGCGCTACACCAAACTGAAAGTCTTCGGTGCAGTATCGAAGAGCCCTCACTGCTGCTCGATCATCCTATTTTTCCAACTTAATTGAGGAAAATAAAAACAATCCAACATTTATTTTTGATACTGTCGCAACGCTAACTAAAAAGCAGCATTCCCCAAGAGAGGAGGGCTTTCACTTCAGCAGTGATAAATTCATGAACTTCTTTGACGAAAAGATCATGATCATTAGAAAGCAAATTGCGGACTCCTCTTTCAATCTGCACATTTCTCCAAAGCTCAGTTGTCCTGAGTCTGCACAACACTGCCAGGACCTATGATCAAGGGAGACACTCAAGTTTTTTTAATACTATATCTCTTGACACATTGATGAAAATAGTCATGGACTCTAAACCTTCAAGCTGCATACTGGCCCCTATTCCAACTAAACTACTGAAAGAGCTGCTTCCTGTGCTTGGCCTTCCTATGTTGAACATAATAAACAGCTCCCTATCCACCGGATGTGTACTAAACTCACTAAAAGTGGCAGTAATAAAGCATCTCTTGAAAAGGCCAAACCTTGACCCAGAAAATATTTAAAAAACTATCGGCCTATTTCGAATCTCCCATTCCTCTCAATTTTTTTGAAAAAGCAACTCATTGCCTTCCTGAAGACAAACAATGTATATGAAATGCTTCAGTCTGGTTTTAGACCCCATCATAGCACTGAGACTGCACTTGTGAAGGTGGTAAATTACTTTTTAATGGCGTCAGACCAAGGCGCTACATCTGTCCTCGTGCTCCTAGACCTTAGTGCTGCTTTTGATACCATCGATCACCACATTCTTTTGGAGAGATTGGAAACCCAAATTGGTCTACACAGACAAGTTCTGGCCTGGTTTAGATCTTATCTGTCGGAAAGATATCAGTTTGTCTCTAGATGGTTTGTCCTCTGACAAATCAACTGTACATTTCAGTGTTCCTCAAGGCTCCATTTTAGGACCACTATTGTTTTCACTATATATTTTACCTCTTGGTGATGTCATTCGGAAACACAATGTCAACTTTCATTGCTATGTGGACGACACACAGCTGTACATTTCGATGAAACATGGTGAAGCCCCAAAATTGCCGTCTTGGAAGCCTGTGTTTCAGACATAATGAAGTGGATGGCGGCAAATTTTCTACTTTTAAACTCGGACAAAACAGAGATGCTAGTTCTAGGTCCCAAGAAACAAAAAGATCTTCTGTTGAATCTGACAATTAATCTTGATGGTTGTACAGTCGTCTCAAATAAAACTGAAGGACCTCGGCATTACTCTGGACCCTGATTTCTCTTTTGACAAACATATCAAGACTGTGTCAAGGACAGCTTTTTTCCATCTACGTAACATTGCAAAAATCAGACACTTTCTGTCCAAAAATGCAGAAAAATTAATCTATGATTTTGTCACTTCTAGATTAAACTACTGCAATGCTCAACTTTCCGGTTACCTGGATAAAGCACTAAATAAACTTCAGTTAGTGCTAAACATGGCTGCTAGAATCTTGACTAGAACCCAAAAATTTGATCACATTACTTCAGTGCTAGCCTCTCTACACTGGCTTCCTGTTAAAGCTAGGGCTGATTTCAAGGTTTTACTGCTAACCTACAAAGCATTACATGGGCTTGCTCCTACCTATCTTTCCAATTTGGTCCTGCCATACATACCTACACGTACGCTACGGTCACAAGACGCAGACCTCCTTACTGTCCCTAGAATTTCTAAGCAAACAGCTGGAGGCAGGGCTTTCTCCTATAGACCTCCATTTTTATGTAATGATCTGCCTATCCATGTGAGGTCTCGACCTTTAAGTCTTTATTGAAGACTCATCTCTTCAGTAGGTCCTATGATTGAGTGTAGTCTGGCACAGGGGTGTGAAGGTGAATGGAAAGGCACTGGAGCGACGAACCACCCTTGCTGTCTCTGCCTGGCCGGTTCCCCTCTCACCACTGGGATTCTCTGCCTCAAACCCTATAACGGGGGCTGAGTCACTGGCTTACTGGTGCTCTTCCATGCCGTCCCTAGGAGGGGTGCGTCACTTGAGTGGGTTGAGTCACTGACATGGTCTTCCTGTCCGGGTTGGCGCCCCCCCCCGCTGGGTTCGTGTCGTGGGGGAGATCTTCGTGGGCTATACTCGGCCTTGTCTCAGGATAGTAATTTGGTGGTTGAAGATATCCCTTTAGTGGTGTGGGGCCTGTGCTTTGGCAAAGTGGGTGGGGTTATATCCTGCCTGTTTGGCCCTGTCCGGGGGTATCGTCGGATGGGGTCACAGTGTCTCCTCCTGTCTCAGCATCCAGTATTTATGCTGTAATAGTTTATGTATCGGGGGGCTAGGGTCAGTCTGTTATATCTGGAGTATTTCTCCTGTCTTATCTGGTGTCCTGTGGGAATTTAAGTATGCTCTCTCTAAATCTCTCTCTCCCTTTCTCTCTCTTTCTCTCGAAGGACCTAAGCCCTAGGACCATGCCTCAGGACTACCTGGCCTGATGACTCCTTGCTGTCCCCAGTCCACCTGGTCGTGCTGCTGCTCCAGTTTCAACTGTTCTGCCTGCAGCTATGGAACCCTGACCTGTTCACCGGACGTGCTACCTTGTCCCAGACCTGCTGTTTTCAACTCTCTAGAGACAGCAGGTGCGGTAGAGATACTCTGAATGATCGGCTGTGAAAAGCCAACTGACATTTACTCCTGAGGTGCTGACCTGTTGCACCCTTTACAACCACTGTGATTATTATTATCTGACCCTGCTGGTCATCTATGAACATTTGAACATCTTGGCCATGTTCTGTTATAATCTCCACCCGGCACAGCCAGAAGAGGACTGGCCACCCCTCATAGCCTGGTTCCTCTCTAGGTTTCTTCCTAGGTTTTGGCCTTTCTAGGGTGTTTTTCCTAGCCACCGTGCTTCTACACCTGCATTGCTTGCTGTTTGGGGTTTTAGGCTGGGTTTCTGTACAGCACTTTGTGACATCAGCTGATGTAAGAAGGGCTTTATAAATAAATGTAATTGATTGAAGGAAATGGTTAGGTATGTGAAGGGTCATCAAGTTATAGCAGCAATCTACTTCACCAAGCAAAGTAAGAAGAATAAGAGCACCACATTGAAGCTGCCCAGCAACACCCGTTGGGGTGGTGTTGTCATCATGTTTGACAGTCTCCTAGAGGGGAAGGAGTCTCTCCAAGCAATGGCAATATGACAGTCTGCTGATATGGACAGCCCCATCAAGAGGATCCTCCTGGATGATGTATTTTGGGAGAGAGTGGTAAGCAGTCTGAAACGCCTGAAACCTATAGCAGTAGCCGTTGCACAGTTTGAGGGAGACAATGCCATCTTGTTCAGGCTCTGCTTGCAGATGTAAGAGAATAAATCCGTACTGCCCTGCCCACTTAACTGTTGCTCCAAGCAGAGGAAACTGCAGTTCTGAAATACATCAAAAAGCGTGAAGACTTCTGCCTGAAGCCCATACACGCCGTAGCGTACATGTTGGACCCCAAGTATGCTGGCAAGAGCATCCTGTCTGGTGCAGAGATCAACAAGGCCTATGGTGTCATCACTACCGTGTCTCGCCACCTTGGCCTGGATGAGGGCAAGGTTCTTGGCAGTCTGGCAAAGTACACTTCCAAGCAAGGGCTTTGGGATGGAGATCCAATATGGCAGTTGTGCCAACATATCTCATCAGCCACCTGGTGGAAGGGACTTTGTGGATCTGAGGATATTTCCCTTGTTGCCTCCATCATCCTCCAAATCCCACCAACATCAGCCGCCTCAGAGCGCAACTGGTCCTTGTTTGGGAACACACACACACCAAAGGACACAACAGACTGACCAATACAAGGATTGAAAAATTGGTTGCCATCCGGGCAAATTTGAGGCATTTTGAGCCTGAAAACGAGCCATCCTCAACCAGGTTGGAAAGTGACAGTGGAGATGAACCCTCAATCTGATGTTCAAGAGGTGGACATTGAGGAGGTCCAGGGAGAAGACATGGAAGCCTGAGAGGGAGACAACCAAAGCTTTAGTTTCTAGACTATCATTTTACAGATGTATTCTTGAAAACGTTTTTGAGAGATGCGATGGATGATTGGGGATCATTCAGTATTCCCTTTTGTTGTTCAGGAAATCATTCCATGTGAAGAGTCAACTCATTTAATGAAAGTTTAATTTAACTAAATAGTTATTTTTATTTCTATTGGAAGGATTTAATCATTTGCAATTGTGTCTACTTATGATAAGTTAAAACGTTTATGTTTCTGTCTCCATATGACATGGTTAATATATCCAATGCAAAAAACATCTACATTTAAATGGTGTTAATATTAATTTGCATATATTTCTGTTAATTCCCATATATTCCCGTTAATTCCCACGGAAGGTTTCCACCTCTGAATATTCCCCAAAATGTGCATCCCTATGCGCGACATATGCCTACTTTCCTGAAACTAGTCGCATTTATATTTTTTTAAATAAAAAACAGTTTCATCATCATTTGTTGCAATAAAGAAAGTTAGATAAAAGAAATTTCCACCCCTGTCGAACGGATAAAAATGTTGTCGATCTTTAGAAAGTTTCTCTTATATCTGCCATTTCCATTACACATGTCGTAATGATTTTTATCGCAACATTTCTTTTGTCGAATAAACCTGGGTCAATGCAAACATGCCTGGCGTAGCCTATCGAATCGGTGAAAGAGTCATTCATTTGGCTCTCTAATTTGCATAGGCTATTGGTAGGCCTAGGTTTTTTGGCGATTATCTGCAGATAAATTATGAAAACATTCAATGAAGCTGTTGAATCATCACTGCCGGAAAATAGGTAGTGGAGAACCTCATTCTGGTTAAAATATGATAATTAGGGCCCTCACGGAATCCAGGCATGAAATCAAATCAAATTTTATTGGGGCACATACACATAGTTAGCAGATGTTAATACCAGTGTAGCGAAATGCTTGTGCTTATAGTTCCAAGAGTGCAGTAATATTTAACAAGTAATCTAACAATTTCACAACAACTACCTAATACGCACAAATGTAAAGGGATCGAATAAGAATATGTACATACAAATATATGGATGAGCGATGGCCGAGCAAGATGCAATAGATGGTATAAAATACAGTATATACATATTAGATGAGATATGTAAACATTGTTAAAGTGACATTTTTTAAGTGACTAGTGAAAACGGAATTCAACAATATAAAGAAATGTATTAACCTCAGTAGGGAATGAACTAAATGTATTGAAAATGTATTCATTTGCACAAGTTTATCATAAGAATGCATCAGTGATTCATATTTTCTGCAACTTTCTGAAGAGGCAACGATAATGCCCCTGTCTGTGTGTCTACCACTTTGTGTAGCTGTTAGCGATGATGCTAATGAAAACAGTCTTCTAGTAGATGGAAAGGCTTTCCCAGAAACCTTCTCAATTAAATGTTAACTACAAAGCAGCCTATGCTTACCTGACAAAATTATTTCATGATGGGTATTTGTATATTTGACACCAGTGGGTATTTGTTTTGCAAACTCTACCTCCACATGTGCACTACAAACATTCTGCTAAATGTCAGCCTCTTGTTAGGCGCACACTTGAATTAAAGGGTAATGACACCCAAAATAAAAAATGTTGCAGATTTTCCCCAGACCTCAAAAGTGGTCTTCTGATGTGGTTGAAGCATTGTGGGCTTAGAACATTCAATTGTGTTGTTTTTTTCTTTAAAAAGTGTGATGTTGAATGAAAACCTGAAAAAACGGAGAAACTCAAACCTGGAAAAACAAAACCTTTCATTTATTTTTCAAGGTAATGTGGGCTATTTACTTCATTTTTCTGTTTTAATAAAAAAAACATTTGAAGAACAAACATTGTGGCAATTCATAACTTGCAGTAAAACTCTAAATAAGACTTTAATCTCAAGACCGGTGAAATGGTTTAATGTTATCTTACTTAGAAAGTAACCCTGATCATATAGGCCTAGACCTAGACAATATCCAAAACAACTAACAATACACTGAATTCATACATTTTCAGTTATTTAAATTAAGTCATGTCTTTCAACACAATTTCACAACCAATTTTTCCAATCCGGGAGGTAAACTCTATAAAGTATTCAATAATTTCACTGTGTATTTCAGATTGAAACAAGGCATTATAATGTACCAGAGGCCACCAAAATAGAGCGCCTACGACAAAACATTTCCAACCCAAGGGGGGAAACCCCCCCGGCCCAGCTGGCTATTTTTTCTATTTCGCTGGCTACTCTGTATACTTGTGGAAAACACTGAACATTATCTACACTGATCCAAAGTAACACTAAGTGATCCAGTATGCCAGGTACTGTCGAGACAATTGATATTACTCTGAGGCAGACATGGGCTGGCCCAGCTGGCCTGAGCCCCAGGTAGGGGGAGATAATCCTGAACAGCCTTGAAATAGCATGATCATGAGCAAAATGAGAGCGGGAGAACATTGCCCCTTCCTGTACCCAAGGGCACTCCAGGGAGCATCCTGCATGGCCACAGCAGAATGTGGCATAAATCCTTCGGCCTGGCAAGGCTTTCACTGGTATAGGCTATACATAGTCTCTCAAACACGTATTTACCGTCACGCCCAAGTATTGTTCAATGTTCATTTAACTTTCCTTTAGGAATAGATTGAGGTTGAAATTACTTATTTGAAAATTAGAAGACTATACATACCTAACAAAATAATTTTGTTTCTTTCAATGTCTCTGTATTCAGAACTTGAGCCATATCATTGCATCAGCAGTGATGGGAACCTCTTTGCACCATCACTGTGTCTCAAGTTACTAATTGTGAAATACAATGTTAATGAAATGTCAGTGTTGCTGTGTGTGTGTTTGTGTCTGTGTTTCTCTGTGCCTGTGTGTCTCTTTGGGAGTGGGTGTGTTTACTTAGTGCCCCTCCTTCTGTGTTGTGGACGGTTGACTCCCACCATGTTGCAGGCTCTCTGAGCCAGACCCACCAGGCCTTTGCCCACCATGCTGCTGTCACTGGCACAGCAAAGCTGAAAATGATTATTTACCTCACTGCTCTTACTAGCAAGCTGACGGGGTAGGCAACATGTCTGGCTAATTTGCTCACTGAAGAGAAAAAAGTTGTGGAGACATCCCTGTATACCTCCAGATGACGCAGAGAAACAGCAGAATAAGAGCCAAGTTTAACATTAAAATAGAAACTGATGCTTGTTTGATTTGTATTTTTAAAAACAAAGAATATTCTTCAAAATCAAAACTGTATCATCAGCCCTGTCAGAGATGTGGATCAAACGAGTCAACAATAACATTTTCAATCAGTAGATCTCCAGAGCAGAGAAATTATGACTAAACTCCTAGTTTGGGTCAAGCTCGTCACTGTCCTTGACTCCTCCCACGATCATGATGTGGTCTCCTCATATACATGTAACGCCATTCTTAACACTGACTGTTAACATTCACCCACTGGCATCGTCACTAGCAGGCTGGCTGCACCATTCCTTCGTGACTCATCTCAGACTGATGTTGTGGATAGGGGGTGCCTGTAAATGGCTTCTGAAAGCAACAAGATGCAGATAATGAGAGCTGTGGGCCTGTAACACAGATGGTGCTGTTAAGTTAACCTCTTGGGGTTGTTTTGCTCCCTTAACCATGAGTTTCCCTTAACAATTCCATCAGCTGTTGGTCTCTGCTCTTGACTGCTGCTGTACAACTGAACCAAAATAGCTTGTACTGTACTCAAATAACATTAGTTGTACCCAAACATCTAAAACCGGCCTAATGTTCTTTGAAAGACCTGACAATAAGTCTAGTTAACAGTTTCTTTCTCTGGTGAGAACTGAGTGGCTCTGTCTTGACCTCCATTCATTTCAGTCCGATAACTCATAGGAGGATGTACAAAGTGACAACATCCCACACAGACAAAGGTCAGGCCAGCCGACACAGACCAATGGAACCGAGACAAGACCTGTTCAGGGGCCATCCATCCACAGCAAGAGAGCATTCTGGGTGAGGACAGAGGGACGTGCATTGGGGAAATGGAGAGAAAGTGCTGGGGAAGAGAGGAGCAGCTGGAGAATTGTAGAGGGACTCTAGTACACAGCGTAGGATAGGGAGTCAACAACAGACCCTTCAATCTCTGTCCAAAAATAATGCGGCCATTTTGACATGGTGCACAGTTAGGTCAGGTCTAAGCTGGGAAAACTCTGGAAGAACTTCTGTCTCGATGGCGTCACGGAACACATTCCAGTGAGTAGTATCCATTGATCCAACAAATGACCCTTAGGGATGGAGCAATGTAGCCCACTGCCCAAGGTTTGCCAATGCAATGGAATGGTCAATAAAAAAATGCCCACAATACATAAAGGGGCCAGAGGATTTGATAACCCATGTAATCTCCAGTGAGAATCTCTTAGTTTAGACATCAAAGCTTTCAAAGTCCCACTTGACTCGGCTTGGACCAAATCCTAGAACTTTTCAATGTCAACAAGACAGGCTGCTCATTGAAACAAACTCTTTCCCCTTCATGGCTCAAGTCTCATGTTCACACAATAACCAATACATGTGTAGCAAAACAGTGGTCAGCAATTAAGTGGATCAGACCCATGAACGGGAATCATTCATGAATTATCAAAAGGGTTCCATGATGCAAAACATCCAAATGAAATAACTCAAGTTCAATACTGAAATATTTGGGAGAATTTCTCTCTTCCATTTATGCCCTTCGGAACTTAAATCACATTGTTAATAAGAGAAGCAATTCAGAACATCTGATGATATGAAAAGCATCTTCTTCGTAAAAAACTAAAGCCTGTGGATGAGTTGGAGGGGTTAATGGTGGGTTGTAACAGAGGTCTCCTGCTGTGGGGTGTTGGTCAGTACACAGGCCGTTCTCCCCTGACTCACCCCTCTGTGGACATGGGGTGCAGCGGCACCAGCCATGGCTTAGACCTGTAGGGCACCTCAGTCCCACTGACCATTTCTAATCCCATCCCATAGCCAAAGCACTGGAGGCTATCTGCTTGGCTAGCTACCTCCCATATAGAATATTAAAATGAGCCCTCTTCCTCTCGGCAGTGGCAGTGCTCTCAGCTGTTGTCCCGGAAACCCTCAACCACTGCTAGCTACATCCCCTTGAGTGGCAGCGCTCTCAGCTGTTGTCCCGACAACCCTCAACCACTGCTAACTACATCCCCTCAGGTGGCAAAGCAGAGTAATCCTATTTACTCTCTCTATCCTTATCACTCTTTCTATCGCTCTCTTTCTATTGATCTTCCTCTTTCTATTGCTCTTTCCCTCTCTTTCAATCGTTCATTCCATCTTTCTATCGCTCTACATATTTTTATTGCCCTTTTTCTCTTTCTTTCCTGCGCTCTTTCTCTCTTTCCATCGCTCTTTCTATCACTCTTTCTATCACTCCCTCTCACTCTCTCCTTGGCCCACAACATCATCTTGAATGGGTGTCATGACGATTTGGTCACATGACAAGGCTGGATTGTCTTTGATAAACTAGAAGTACAAGGGGACAAGGAGAGGAAGAAGAAAGGATTAGGGATTCATGCAGTATTGCGCAGTAAGGTGTCAGGTTGGGGGCGGACACAATACAAATATGTCACCATATTTGTACAGGTCCCAAATTCCCAAACTGACCTAAACTGAGAACAATTGGGAAATGATGGCATTTGTAATTCAAAAGGGGTCTATGGGGCTGAAACAGGAAATATGTTGTCTGAATCAGGCTAAAAGTATCCTCCTAAATAGATAAGCCAACCTGTAAGTTTTACATCACAAAATTGTGTGATTTGCATAAAAGAAGGGCGTTTTAAATCTGTCTTCAGTTTGCAAATGGATGATCTTTCTGTTTTGACGCTCTTTAGAGCACATTTTCCCTTGCAGTTAAAACTGTGGTGGGAAAGGACGTACATTAATATGATTTAGTGTCTGTCTCCTCTCCATGGATTCCTTCTTAAACAGTTAAAATGCAAGGCAAGCGTATTCCAAGCCCAGTCAATAAGAGTCTGTTCTAAATCATCAACAGCGTTAGTTCATTTGTCAGGGAGCTGCGTTGTTTTCTATAATCACATAATGAGGGAACCCAGTATGAAATTTGGGGATAATTTTCCTTTGTTTATATATTTATTTTTCTGCTCATATAATTTTGGCTTGTTCTACACATGCTGCCTCACTATATCACACATGAAACACAGAAAAATAGGAAACAGTGACTTCTTTATTTGATAGTCCCCCTTCGACTTCTCCAACTTTCCTACAAGCACTGGAGACACAGCCTAGTGCATAAGCCAGAGCCATTGACTATTTGCTTGTATGCACAGGACCAGATGTCCAGGTCTAAATGTGAGCCGTTTTACAGTGGTTTGCGAAAGTATTCACCCCCTTGGCATTTTTCCTATTTTGTTTTCTTACAACCTGGAATTAAAATCTATATTTTTTGGGGGGGGGGGTTCTATCATTTGATTTACACAACATGCCTATCACCTTGAAGATGCAAAATATGTTTTATTGTGAAACAAACAAGATATAAGAAGAAGAAAAAAAATTGAGTGTGCATAACTATTCACCCCCCCAAAGTCAATACTTTGTAGTGTCACCTTTTGCAGGAATGACAGCTGCAAGTCTCTTGGGGTATTTCTCTATAAGCTTGACACATCTAGCCACTGGGATTTTGCCCATTCTTCAAGGCAAAACTGCTCCAGCTCCTTCAATTTGGATGGGTTCCACTGGTGTACAGCAATCTTTAAGTCATACCACCGATTCTCAATTGGATTGAGGTCTGGGCGTTGACTAGGCCATTCCAAGACATTTAAATGTTTCCTCTTAAACCACTCGAGTGTTGCTTTAGCAGTATGCTTACGGTCATTGTCCTGCTGGAAGGTGAACCTCTGTCCCAGTCTCAAATCTCTGGAAGACTGAAACAGGTTTCCCTCAAGAATTTCCCTGTATTTAGCGCCATCCATCATTACATCAATTCTGACCAGTTTCCCAGTCGATGCCGATGAAAAACATCCTCACAGCATGATGCTGCCACCATCATGCATCACTGTGGGGATGGTGTTCTCGGGGCAATGAGAGGTGTTGGGTTTGCGCCAGACATAGCGTTTTCCTTGATGGCCAAAAAGCTAAATTTTAGTCTCATCTGACCAGAGTACCTTCTTCCATATGTTTGGGGAGTCTCCCACATGCCTTTTGGCGAACACCAAACGTGTTTGCTTATTTTCTTCTTTAAGCAATGGCTTTTTTCTGGCCACTCTTCCGTAAAGCCCAGCTCTGTGGAGTGTACAGCTTAAAGTGGCCCTATGGACAGATACTCCAATCTCCGCTGTGGAGCTTTGCAGCTCCTCCAGGGTTTTCTTTGGTCTCGTTGTTGCCTCCTTAATGCCCTCCTTACCTGGTCCGTAAGTTTTGGTGGGCAGCCCTCTCTTGGCAGGTTTGTTGTGGTGCCATATTCTTTCCATTTTTTAATAATAGATTTAATGGTGCTCCGTGGGATGTTCAAAGTTTCAGATATTTCTTTATAACCCAACCCTGATCTGTACTTCTCCACAACTTTGTCCCTGACCTGTTTCAAAGAGCTCCTTGGTCTTTATGGTGCCACTTGCTAGGTGTTGCAGACTCTGGGGCCTTTCAGAACAGGTGTATATATAGTGAGATCAGGTGACAGATCATGTGACACTTAGATTGCACACAGGTGGACTTTATTTAACTAATTATGTGACTTCTGAAGGTAACACCATATCTTATTTAGGGGCTCCATCACAAAGGGGGTGAATACATATGCATGCACCACTTCTCCGTTTTATTTGTTTTTGAAGTAATTTTTTTCATTTCACTTCACCAATTAGGACTATTTTGTGTATGTCCATTACATGAAATCCAAATAAAAATCAATTTAAATTACAGGTTGTAATGCAACAAAATAGGAAAAACCCCAAGAGGGATGAATACTTCTGCAAGGCACTGTACCTCCCGATAACATGTTTACATGATGCAAAGCTCTCTAAGTCAATATGCCCAGACTTAACCTCGTCATTGCCATACTCCGTCCTCAGCCACACTAGGGGCAGATGAGAGAGAAGTTGTGCATTTATGTAAGGCCTTGACATTGAAGACTATATAACGGGTAGGCAACTAGATTCAGCGGCGGGCTGATTTTTGTCGGAGTGGATGGTCGGGGGTCCAGAACATAATTAGTACACTGCAAAATGACTACAACTAAGCCCAAAGAGAGATTGTATTTGAAAATAACAATCATGGCATACCTTGATTACACTGAGAGACGTTCACATCTCTTTTTTTATTTGTGGGAATACTTTGAAACAGATTTCCGAAATATCCTTTTTTTTGCTGAATTCCTGGTGATTTTACAGACTTTTATTTATTTTTTACTTTGGAGGGCCCAATGAAAATCCCTTGCCGGCCCGGTTTTGGCCCGCGGGCCGGCTGTTGTCAGCCCCTGCTATATAAGGACGTTGTGTACAGACACCCTAGCCAAAATGAGGAAAATGATTGAATTTGTCAGGTCTAATCGGTAGGTACCTGTAACTGACGAGGGTCAAATTTTCAAAATTATAAACAGGCCAAAGAAGACATTACACCTGCAAGTGCACAAGCTAACCTAAGCACATCAGTACTAGGTTTGATAGAATTTAACATAGCTTCTATGTCAGTGTGTTGCAGTGAGCAGCTGCTTGTCAAAGTGTGCCAACAGAAATGCATCACATCCACTGTCTCCAGAGCAGTCCGTGAGCTTAGCTAACTCTAGGCAAAGTGTCCACATCACGTCTAAGCTGACAGGCCCAGTCCCTGTCCCCACAGTCCAGACACTGAGGCCTGCAGGGTTGGGATTGCAGGATTTGTTCTCCCTGTTACCCCCAGAGCAGCAACTCATCTGTCCCTGCTGTCAGGGAAGAGAAGAAACCCCTCCACCTACACTCTGCTGCTGTCTCAGCTCGCAGCCCCTGCATTTGCCCTGCCCCACACACATGAGTCTGAGGGAAACTGCAGTCCACCCAGCTCACAAAGAACATAGATGGGTGAAACTTGCTCTACAATCTGCACCAAATCTGCCCGGTCAGCTTTATCTGTCTTTTGTTATCAGCGTTGGGACTGGTGAATGACGAGGGGTCACAAGGGTAAGACTTATTTTCCTGCATCTCATCAAAAACAGCAAGACAAACAACAACAGATAACCACAATATAACAGCTGTGAAATGAGACAGTTCTACAGTATGAGCATGATACAAAACTATAACAATTATAACAAACAACAATTTACCATATGTTTTGGAGGGAAAGGCACAGAATCATCAAGACCACAGTAAAGGGCTATCTATTTTGGTCTGTTTAGGCAGCTAAGTGAATTTCTCAGAGCTCTGACTACAACCTGGTGATGCTGCCGTTCTATGAGAAATCCTCAACCAGCCCAAGACTGGAGAGATAGATGTGGGCTTGGAAAACATGCACAGTTGGACCCACCCATTAATTGGGAGTGCCAAATGGAGCCGTATCTCAGGCTGATCAGAGGCCCAGAGGGAAACCTGCCACTTGCACTGGGTGACTGGGTGTGTGATCTGCATATGGCTGAGGTTTTGATGCATCTGGAAACGGACGTAGAGTCACTAGAATGGGACTCTCTCAGTGATTCAGAACCCTTCCAACCCACAGGCTCATTAGAGTGTGCTCATTTGCAACCTCTGTAGACAAATGCTCTGGAAGTTCATTTGAACTCTGGCCAAACCAGGGCAATCAGACTTCAGACGAGATGGGTGGATGGTCTGAAGGTCTGGAGTTATGGGGATTGTTGATGTTGGGATGTTGTTGTTGTTCTTGTGGGGCAGACAGAAGCTTCCTGTATAACTCTACGCATTATCTACATTGGTGTAGGGCAGTCTGCTCTGGGCTGACGAAAGCCCCAATCGGAAGCAGGACATGGGGGATTCATCCACAGGGTATCAGCCAAATGTAGACCCAATGAAAGAGAATCACTTGGGCACAGAAACAAATTAGAGAAATAAGCAAACAGAAAGCAGCTAACAGCTGCAAACATTTTCCATTTGAAGTTAAACATTCCAGCGCGCGGCCCTCTCCACTCTAGCGGGCTTCCTCTCGTTTCCATGTGGTATTTGTCCCAAGCTGAGATCCAGATACTGAGAGCCGAGCTGCAAACTTTCCCAAGGATACCATCCAACCACACGCCGCCGCTCTCCCCCTTATACCATCCAACCACACGCCACTGCTCTCCCCCTTGGCTGGCGGCTCTGCCCAGTCCCGCACCTTCTGAGCTGGAACCCTCCCTCACCGACAACACTCTGCATTTGTCTCTGAAATGTCAGACGACTGTTTGCGTTTCCCTCAAGAACACTTAGCCATTTGTGGTCCTGTCCTTATCCAAATGTATAAACAAGTCACTTCTGCCCTGTGTCACCTCCATCTCTTTCAGTAAGATCACTGCATTGTTTCTACTGTATGTTGGTCTATTTCCAGTCATTGACATAAGCCAAGCTTTTACATGTTATTGAGCGGCTGCATCATGTGTTTATATATATATATACCTGTCAAAAGTTTGGACACACCTACTCATTACAGGGTTTTTCTTTATTTTTACTATTTTCTACATTGTAGAATAATAGCGAAGACATCTAAACTATTAAATAACTACATGGAATCATGTAGTAACCAAAAAAGTGCTAAACAAATCAAAATATATTTTATATTTGAGATTCTTCAAAGTAGCCACCTTGATGAAAGCTTTGCACACTCCTGGCATTCTCTCAACCAGCTTCACCTGGAATGCTTTTTCAACAGTCTTCCACATATGCGGAGCACTTGTTGGCCACTTTTCCTTCACTCTGCGGTCTAACTCACCTCAAACCATCTCAATTGAGTTGAGGTCGGTTGATTGTGGAGGCCAGGTCATCTGATGCAGCACTCCATCACTTTCCTTCTTGGTCAAATAGTCCTTATACAGCCTGGAGGTGAGTTGGGTCATTGTCCTGTTGAAAGACAAATGATAGTCCAACTAAGCGCAAACCAGATGGGATGGTGTATCACTGCAGAATGCAGCGCTTGTTGGTTTTTGCAACTGCACTTATAGAAACTTTCAAAGTTCTTGAAATTTTCCGCATTGACTGACCTTCACGTCTTAAAGTAACGACGGACTGTCGTTTCTCTCTGCTGTTTTTGTCATAATATGGACTTGGTCTTTTACCAAATAGGGCTATCTTCTGTGTACCACTCCTACCTTGTCACAAGACAACTGATTGGCACAAACACATTAACCTGTTGGGGCTAGGGGGCAGTATTTTCACGGCCGGATAAAAAACGTACCCGATTTAAACTGGTTACTACTCTTGCCCAGAAACGGGAATATGCATACAATTAGTAGATTTGGATAGAAAACACTCTAAAGTTTCTAAAACTGTTTGAATGGTGTCTGTGAGTATAACAGAACTCATATGGCAGGCCAAAACCTGAGAAGATTCCATGCAGGAAGTGCCCTGTCTGACAATTTGTTGTCCTTCTGTTGCATCTCTATCAACATTACAGCATCTGTGCTGTTACGTGACACTTTCTAAGGCTTCCATTGGCTCTCTAAAGCGTTCAGAAAGCGGAATGACGTGTCTCCTGTCTCTGGGCAAAGTACAGCAGCAGAGTTTGTAAGTGGCCTGCCTGGGGACAGTGAGACTGAGATGCGCGTTCACGAGACTTCTCCAGAGTACAGGCCTCGGTGTAATGCTCATTCCTTTGATGATAAACGCAAATCCGAGCATCACCCCTGGTGAGACAAAACCGTGACTCATCAGTGAAGAGCAGTTTTTGCCAGTCCTGTCTGGTCCAGCGACGGTGGGCTTGTGCCCATAGGCGACGTTGTTGCCGGTGATGCCTTACAACAGGCCTACAACAAGCCCTCAGTCCAGCCTCTCTCAGCCTATTGCGGACAGTCTGAGCACTGATGGAGGGATTGTACGTTCCTGGTGTAACATCAAGGCGGTGACCCGATCCTGTAGGTTCATGCTCTACAACATTCGCAGAGTACGACCCTGCCTCACACAGGAAGCGGCGCAGGTCCTAATCCAGGCACTTGTCATCTCCCGTCTGGATTACTGCAACTCGCTGTTGGCTGGGCTCCCTGCCTGTGCCATCAAACCCCTACAACTCATCCAGAACGCCGCAGCCCGTCTGGTGTTCAACCTTCCCAAGTTCTCTCACGTCACCCCGCTCCTCCGCTCTCTCCACTGGCTTCCAGTTGAAGCTCGCATCCGCTACAAGACCATGGTGCTTGCCTACGGAGCTGTGAGGGGAACGGCACCTCCGTACCTTCAGGCTCTGATCAGGCCCTACACCCAAACAAGCGCACTGCGTTCATCCACCTCTGGCCTGCTCGCCTCCCTACCTCTGAGGAAGCACAGTTCCCGCTCAGCCCAGTCAAAACTGTTCGCTGCTCTGGCAACCCAATGGTGGAACAAGCTCCCTCACGATGCCAGGACAGCGGAGTCAATCACCACCTTCCGGAGACACCTGAAACCCCACCTCTTTAAGGAATACCTGGGATAGGATAAAGTAATCCTTCTAACCCCCCCCCCTTTAAAAGATTTAGATGCACTATTGTAAAGTGGTTGTTCTACTGGATATTATAGGTGAATGCACCAATTTGTAAGTCGCTCTGGATAAGAGCGTCTGCTAAATGACTTAAATGTAAATGTAAATGGTGTAACTCAGGCAGTTGTTGTTGACATCCTGTACCTGTTCCGCAGGTGTGATGTTCGGATGTACCGATCCTGTGCAGGTGTTGTTACACGTGATCTGCCACTGTGAGGACGATCAGCTGTCTGTCCTGTCTCCCTGTAGCGCTGTCTTAGGCGTCTCACAGTACGGACATTGCAATTTATTGCCCTGGCCACATCTGCAGTCCCCGTGCCTCCTTGCAGCATGCCTAAGGCACGTTCCCGCAGATGAGCAGGGACCCTGGGCATCTTTCTTTTGGTGTTTTTCAGAGTCAGTAGAAAGGCCTCTTTAGTGTCCTGTTTTCATAACTGTGACCTTAATTGCCTACCATCTGTAAGCTCTTAGTGTGTTAACGATATATATATATATATATATATACACAGTTGAAGTCGGAAGTTTACATACACTTCGGTTGGAGTCATTAAAACTCGTTTTTCAACCACTCCACAAATTTCTTGTTAACAAACTATAGTTTTGGCAAGTCGGGTAGGACATCTACTTTGTGCATGACACAGGTAATTTTTCCAACAATTGTTTACAGACAGATTATTTCACTTATAATTCACTGTATCACAATTCCAGTGGGTCAGAAGTTTACATACACTAAGTTGACTGTGCCTTTAAACAGCTTGGACAATTCCAGAAAATGATGTCATGGCTTAAGAAGCATCTGATAGGCTAATTGCCATCCTTTGAGTCAAATGGAGGTGTACCTACCTTCAAACTCAGGCCTACCTTCAAACTCAGTGCCTCTTTGCTTGACATCATGGAAAAATCTAAAGAAATCAGCCAAGACCTCAGAAGAAAAATTGTAGACCTCCACAAGTCTGGTTCATTGTTGGGAGCAATTTCCAAATGCCTGAAGGTGCCACGTTCATCTGTACAAACAATAGTATGCAAGTATAGACACCATGGGACCATGCAGCCATCATACCGCTCAGGAAGGAGGCACGTTCTGTCTCCTAGAGATGAACGTACTTTGGTGTGAAAAGTGCAAATCAATCCCAGAACAACAGCAAAGGACCTTGTGAAGATGCTGGAGGAAACAGGTACAAAAGTATCTATATCCACAGTAAAACGAGTCCCATATTGACATAATCTGAAAGGCCGCTCAGCAAGGAAGAAGGCACTGATCCAAAACTGCCATAAAAAAGCAAAACTACGGTTTGCAACTGTACATGGAGATAAAGATCGTACTTTTTGGAGAAATGTCCTCTGGTCTGATGAAACAAAAATAGAACTGTTTGGCCATAATGACCATCATTATGTTTGGAGGAAAAAGGGGGAGGCTTGCAAGCCGAAGAACACCATCCCAATCGTGAAGCACGGGGTGGCAGCATCATGTTGGGGGGATGCTTTGCTGCAGGAGGGACTGGTGTACTTCACAAAATAGATGGCATCATGAGGATAGGAAATTATGTGGATATATTGAATGGGAATGTGGTGAAATAAATAAAAGCTGAAATAAATAATTCTCTCTACTATTATTCTGCTATTTCACATTCTTAAAATAAAGTGGTGATCCTAACTGACCTAAGACAGGAAATTGTACGAGGATTAAATGTCAGGAATTGTGAAAAACTGAGTTTAAATGTATTTGGCTAAGGTGTATGTAAACTTCCCACTTCAACTGTATATATATATATATATATATATATATATATATATATATATATATATATATATATAAAACAGATAACAATTCAGCAACAATTGATTACATTTCAGTGATACAAGTAACTCTGCCTCTGATACCCTCTACTAACCAAGTACAGGTAACTTCCAAAATAAAGGAAACACCAACATAGTGTCTTAATAGGGTGTTGGGCCACCACGAGCCAGAACAGCTTCAATGCATCTTGGCATAGATTCTACAATAACTCTATTGGAGGGATGCTACACGATACTTACAGAAATTCCATAATTTAGTGTTTTGTTGATGGAAAACGCTGTTTCAGACGCCGCTCCTGAATCTCCCATATGTTTACATTTTTTTTTACATTTTACATATGTGTTCAATTGGGTTGAGATCTGGTGACTGAGACGACCATGGCATAAGGTTTACATCGTTTTAATGCTCATCAAACCATTCAGTGACCACTCGTGTACTGTGGATGGGAGCACTGTCATCCTACGAAGGCATAGCCATGAAGCACCTGCTTTCACCCACTATCCCTCATTTACCCAAGTGATTCCATTATTTTGGCAGTTACCTGTATGTTTTTAGCTGGATATCAAATCAAATCAAATGTTATTTGTCACATGCACTGTATACACCAGGTGTAGACCTTACTGTGAAATGCTTACTTACAAACCCTTAAACAACAACGCAGTTAAGAAAATAGAGTTAAGAAAATATTTACTAAATAAACACAATAATAACACAATAAAATAACAATAATGAGGCTATATACAGGGGATTGGCTCTCCATTGTGAGTGTAATGTAATGCCTTTGCCTCAGCCAGTTGCTACACATTGAACAGCACAATCGCAGACACAAAATGGGAGTGTAGGAAGTGCTTGTGTCACCAGCTGGCTCTATGGCTGGGCTAGAGCGATCGGTGAGACAGGAACCCGTGGGTGTACATGTGAGCTGGGGTGGCTGTACTGCGCTCTGTGCTGCGGCTGAGGCCCATGGAGTGTGAGGCATTTTATACTCCCAGACAGCACATGAACTACCTCCACTGTTAGGCAATTATGACCTACAGCTTGTTTGTTTGTTTGCTTTGCCTTCCGGGCGAACACCGCCGCAGAGGACAGCTCTACACTTGTTGTTGTGTTGTCTTTGGTCTGATATGTCTCCTGTGCCAATGTTACACCCATTGGAGAACCATCAGCCGTGTGAAGAAGTAAATACTTTGCTGAGCCGTGTCTCAAAACGACCTCCGCTTATTTTTCTAGTCGTCTCTAGAGGATTTAGAGAACCTAGGAGTGGGGGGCCTTTTCAGTTGAGGATATGACCATGAGAGTTGCAGACCCAGTAATACTAAACTAAAAACACACAATTCCCGTAATGTACATGAATTCCCCTCACAGTTGTTGTGTGAGGCCTTGTGGTGTTAGTGAGGTCACAACTCACACGTTTGACTGCGGCATCTCTAAACTGTTACATATAAACATTGAAAGAGAAAGTAGAATATTACAAAACCTTGAAAATGTTTATGGTTAGCACTTCTAAGAACTGCATGAATAACCTTTTACTGCAGTGGGATTAATCAGGCTCACACAGAGTGTTTGTTGGTTGTCTTAAACACCTCACACACATGGTTATGGGCTTACAAAAACAAGACACATGTACCATGTCAGACAAGAGTTGAAATGTATTTCATTTTGAGTTTGCACCCCAATATTACACTTTATACACATCACAGGACACTGAAATATAACAAAACTGTAGGACATATAAACACTTGATTTTCAGCATAAAATAAAAAAATTATATTTATGAAATTATAACATTCCACCCATGATGCCACTAGGTCCTTTGACTGCAGGAAAGGGCTACCGATATGTTTGAGAACACATTTCCTGAGCTCGGCTTTTTAGATTATTTTCTATATATATATTCACATATGGGTCCATAAAAAGTACAAGGCCTACCTACCCTTCTCTTCATCAACCCTCCCTCTCTTGGCAGGAGGTATTGTTTTTTAAACAGCATGATTGTGACAAGGCAGACAAACAAACGGCCATGCTCTGAAAATCTGCCATCGGCGCTTACTCTCTTTTATTGGCCTTATGATCTTCAAGTTTGATTATGCCGCGCCACACTGCATCATGGCTAGGAGGGATACAGATTTTGTCAAATTAAGACAAAAGTAGATATTTTTTTCATTTTAGCTAACCCTTACCCTTTTCCTAACCTTAAACGAATTATCCTAAACCTGCTATGTTAACTATCCTAACCTGCTAGTTCTCCTAACCTGCTTTGAAAAGTCAAATCTGACAAAAGCTGTATCCTGTCTAGTCAAAACCCTTTAAGACAGGGCAGCTCTCTCCAGCAGTCACTGAAGACGAGTTATATAAGAGGGGACAGAGGGACCCTCTGAATGTGGAACACTGGAGGGAGTGGTAGGGGAGAGGAGCCATGCTGCCTCCCCAGAACATCACTCTCTCCCACTCCCAGCCTCCCGTCCCTACATCATAGACAATAGGACTGTTCACCCAAAATAGTACCTTCCTTCACTGAGGCTTCCTGCCTGTATCCTGAGTTTGCTATATTTCTTGCCTGGTATCAAAAGGAGATTCCAGCGGATTTATATCTCCATATGGCGAACCTCCGCATCTGCCTTTGACCGAGTTGACAAGGCATGCTCAGTTGAGGTTCTTTCTCAGGCACCTGCAGGCACTGCTCAGTGGGGCTGTGGAGCTGTGGGCCTAATCGTGACAAAGACAACTATCAGTGACTATCGGATTACAGCCACCAGAGCAGTATCTGCATCACCCTGCAGACCTCAGAGCAGAGAGAGAGAGAAAGGAAGAACAAGAGAGTGAGAAAATGAAAGAGAGAATGAGAGAGAGAGAAAACACAAGAGAATGAGAAAGGGAGTGTGTGAGTGAGAGAAAGAAAGAGACAGTGGGAGAGAGAAAGAGAGAGAGAGTGAGTGAGAGGGTGAGAAAAAGTGAGAGGGGGGGGGACTGAGAGTCACAGAGTGGGCACAACAGGTCTCTGTTCACCAGCCCAGTCTGTGTGTCCGGGTGCACGTGAAAGCTGAAATCTGAGGGACAGGCAGATGGACAAACTGACTTTGTCTTGCTCTGTCAATTCACACAGCTGGCCAACAGACAATATAAGATTAGTAGAGTTGAACAGAAGAAGACTACATGGGTAGGCATCTATGTGGCAAGATAGCAAAACAACAATGGACAAACACCCCAACAACCATACAAACACAAACATCTTTAAATAGGCTTGGTGATTCAGAATTCCCCTAAAACTTTAGCTTGAAGTGAAAAGGAAGTACAACCTATATTCAAAAGGACCGAAAAAATAACATTTGCATATGCTCTACAAGTCCATTGAGCAGACAGTGAAAGCTCACATAAACAGACATTAACTGAATTTATTCAAATCATCATAAAACACTAGAAAACTTAGCTTAGCATATGGACAATAACTGTTGCTTCCACTTTAAGAAATGCTACATGACTACAACAAATGGTAAGGACCATTACCTTGCAAAGAAACTCTCATTGTTGCTTTGACATTTAGATAATAATATTTATATTGATATTGCTACATTATTATTAGCTGGAAGACCATCGCTATCTATGAATTATTAACATGATAATGTGTACATGTCCCTCATTGCTCTTTTTTCCATTTAATAACAATTGAGGTATGGGAGCTGTTCATTTCAGGAAAATGTCCTAAGAAAAACAAATGATGTGCTCATGAATTCAATATCAAATGATTACCTCCATGTTGACTTGGGAAAATAAAACACTCAAAACAACTTATCTAGTTCACAAATCAGACTTATTTATTTATTTACTTCTAATAATTGAAACATTGAGTTGGTCTATATTCGCGTAATTGCAATGTCTGGATATGTTATCGTTTAAAAAAAACAGTGTTTTGTTTTTACTCAATAGTCATATTTGCGTAATTTGGCTCGCAGCTAAAGGTTTAATTGCAGACACAGAACAGTCCAAATTTCCCCCCATTAC
Source organism: Salmo trutta (assembly GCF_901001165.1). Lineage (NCBI taxonomy): Eukaryota > Metazoa > Chordata > Actinopteri > Salmoniformes > Salmonidae > Salmo > Salmo trutta. The sequence goes on from NC_042963.1 coordinate 42,892,678, forward strand.
TGTTCTGTATGGAGCAATTGTTATAAGCACTCCATTGTATTAGTTCTTATCTGACATGGCTCTGTATGATCGCCGCCCCAGCGCTAGTCAGTTGAAGTGTTCTGAGTGGACAATTTACCTTTTCAACCCTGTTTAGTAGTAACTAATTGGAGCTTTTCATTGGTCAACATCATTCTCATCCACTTCCATCATGCAGTTATGGTCCTAACAAAGCATATCCTGAATGAGTATCTAAGGTTTGAACACAAGACATAATTTGTTTCAAACCTTCACAATTGCTTCCTGATTCACATTCAAAACATATGATAAAACAGTGGCATATAAAAGGCAGCCAAGGGAGTCATTTTTGTTGCAAAAATTGTGCAAGCAATATATAAAAAGCTATAAAAAACACATAAAGGGGAACAGTATGGCATCGCTCTGAAGGATTCTTAGAAAAACAGGACCTCTCCTGCTGCAACCTAAAACCAGGCCCTGTCCTCTACAACATGTTTCTGGAGAAATACAAAAATAAACGTATTTTGTCTATTATTGTATAGACCAGGGATGGGCAACTGCATGCGGGGGGGGGGGGGGGACGGACTCAGTTGGGGTATCAACTTACTGTTGAGAGTTAGAATAGTACAATACAAGGTGCAATTTCCAAATTTGGTTGTGATTCAGCAGTTTTTCTCTTGTTACATTGGATTGGTAAGTAAGTCTAGCAGCTAGCTATCTAAACTTGTAGTCATCATTGTCGAATGACCGACCGAGGGGAGCCCCATTGAATTGTTAGTCACTCTCAGATATCATATTAAAAACTGCAAACATTTCTCTCCGCCCCATGGCAAAATGTGTAGATTTGCAGCAAACTTGCTTTAAAACTGCAAAATGTTCTCTATGCCCCATGGCAAAATGTACAGAATTGCAGGAAATTAACTCTTATAACGTACATCTGTTCTCTCCTCTGTCAAGAGGGGTGCCACTAAAATATTTTGGTCGCAAGGTGGGGGAATCAAAATTTTGCTTAGGGCCACCAAAAGGCTAGGGCCTGACTACATGTGTGGGTATGGATGCAGACTGGTGAGCCACTGCGGCATCCCATGAGGAGTTCCGATTTTTCGTGGCCCCCACCCCCATCAAAGTTGCATATTCCTGGAATAGACTATGTTAGAGCTGTCTGGCTCTATGTTACTGTCAGTTCCTGCTTGAGGGCCTCATTCATGGGGCTGGAAACATGATGTGGTAAGGAGAGGTGAGCCAGTACATATGGAGTTGTACGTATAGCCCTGTTCCCGGTGTCTGAAGTGCATTCAAACGACGTCTTGCAGAGAGCCTCATTTTTCTGCACACACAGAGAACACACACACAGACAGTGACTGTGGCTCTCTGACTACTACTTCAGTGACTGGGAATCCATGTCCCTAGAGGACCACCGGGATGCAGCAGCACACACCTGGTCTGGTCAGACTAGTGCTTGGTCTCTATGTCTGCTGCTGGGAAGGAGCTCTCAGGAAAATACATAGTTTTATGTTTAAAACCAGTTTAGCATTATAGTAGGCCTATACTAAATTGATGTACAATAGGTCTCCTCTCATCCCTATGAAAGGATAATGTCTTGAGAAACTTACAAGGTAAGAGGTGACAATGACATAGGACAATTCCACGATAACGGAATTACACTGAGACTCAGATGTTTCATTGATTTCAAAGTTTAACAAACCATACAACTCTATGCACAAGGACTATGTATAACAATTTACACAGAAAATTGTACAAAAACACATTTACGGAAAAATCTGAGTATCAGCCTAATGCTGTTATCGTGAAATTGCCCTGTAGCATTGTTGAATACAGAAACAGTCAGGTAACACAGACTACTGGCCTATACTATACTACACTTCCTGCAGACAATGTCCAAATCGGTGGTATTTGAATAGGTAGGCTGAAAACACATGATCAGCTAACATCAGCTGACAGATCAGCTTCTCACATGTGAGGTTCCCAGAAAAAACGACGGATAAAGGAAAAGAAAGAAAACGGAGCGTCCATAAGTGTTAAGCTTATCTTGAATCAATAACAACTAACACCTAGCTACCTGTTGCACTTGGATAGAATGCGGGGCCATATAGCCACAACAACTGAGTGCATTCCCAGAAGGATTCACAGACAAAAGTGCCTCCCGTATCAATATTGTCCTGTGAATACCCCCTGAATACCTCCCCCGCCTGCAGTGGTGCAGTATTATATTTGTGTCTCTTTGTGCGGAGGGGGATTTCCAGGCGGTGAAACAGTGAGCTGAATGGGCACCTTTCCTCTGGGCAGTGTTACCGTGGCTCTGTGGGAACCAGGGGAGAGTAGACCCAGTGTGGGATGGATTGTACAATAGGTGACATGTTGGACGAGTCGGACACAGCTGGTTGATTATGTGAAGGGGAAGATAGATTCTTCCTCAGTGACATCAGGGGACGGTGGCTCCTGTTTCCTTGTCCCACTTTTTTTAGCCATCAGTCAGGGGACACTGTCTCCCTTTTGGGGGTGACAGGCCAAACAGGAATGTGAGACATAGGCCTATTGTGTGCTAAATATGGGTACAGCTAAAAGACAAGGGCTGGCATTCGAAAGCATTACATAAGAAGAGCCTCTTGTCAAATAGCAACTTACATATAGAAAACCCACTGTCATATTCAGAATCAACTGAGGATGATTCTAGTTAAAGCAGCTAGCACTCTCTGTGGTGTGGAAAATCTATCTTACAGTGGGAGAATGTGGTAGTTACTATTCACATGTGTGTCTGTTTGTCCATGTGTCTCTATGTATGTATGTGTGTGTGCGTGCGTGCATGCTTGTGTGTGTTTTGAATATACTGCCATTACAACACAGAGCATCTTTCACATATGTGTAACTTTTCAACACTGGGCTTAACGCATGGCTGATTTATGTTCTGCGTCTATAAACACGCCTTTTCACAGACGCCACACAAAGAAACAGGGACGCCTTGTAGTGTCTGGAGTTCAGGGAGAATGACAGAGAGGGTGCTGCTCTGCCTGGTGAATCCGCAGTCTGTCTGTGGCTGTTCATGAACACTGTGGGCCTCTGGGACTGATTCAAGTACAACACTAACAGCAGGGAGCCAATAGAGGCTGACATGCCCTTCTCACCATCTCAAAAACCAGACCCTCCCCCCCAGGCCCAGAGCCCTTGTCTTCTAACTTGACTGAAAGTTTAACTACACACACGCACGCACGCACGCACACACACACACGCGCACACACACACACGGTGAATAGCGGTGTTTCCTCCAACACATTGGTCCAGTTGGCTTCCGGTTTAAGCGGGCGGGTGTTAAGGAGCACGGTTCTCCCCAGCTCGTTGGGGAGTTGCAGCAATGAGACAAGATCATAATTGAAATTGGGAGAAAAAAAGAGATAGAATACAAAAAATATTCTAGATGAATTATTGTTATCATTACGCTCACCTGCGCGTCATTAGACTCACCTGGACTCCATCACTTCCCTGATTACCTTCCCTATATATATGTCACTGCCTTTGGTTCCTTCCCCAGGCGTTGTTTGTTTTAGTTTCATGTCTGTGTGTTGTTCGTGTTTCTTGTTTTGTGTTATGTGTTATGTTTCGTTCATTCATTATGTATTCACTCCCTGAATTTGCTTCCCGACTCCCAGCGCACACGTTACAATTATACTATAATGTGACAAATTCTTCACATTCTTTAATATAGGTGGGAGTTAGAATATACTGTGTTTGCATAGACAGAGAGTGATAAATCTTGGTTTGAGATGTAGATTTGGGAGTGTATGACGACCACCCATTTGAAAAACATGATATACTTTACCGTGTGAACGCCCTCCGTCATACTGACAAGGCCATACATACAGACCATATCAACTTTTTCAATCATTCAAGCAGAGAGAGATAGGGACCATTCTGACAACAAAAAACTCAGGTTGTGACATACTTAGGCTATAACACAAACGTTATTTGTATATCACTGAAAAAGTAACGTCTGGCCAGCAGTAAACAGACATTATGCTAATTAGATCTCCCCGATAAACGTAGGGATTGGGAACCCAGTGATATTGATCCATTCTTCCTTAACAGAGTTTTATTGAACTGAAAGAATTCATGTTCGCGTGTACATTACTGCAGATTAATGGCTTTTGTTCAGGTTGCATGGAGTCTTGTTCAGTCTCAATGCTACTCAGACTGGACAAAGAGCGGCCAATGTACAAAACATTAGGTGCACCTTCCTAATATTGAGTTGCACCCCATTTTGCCCTCAGAACAGCCTCAATTTGTCGTGGCATGGCCTACAAGCTGTCGAAAGCGTTCCACAGGGATGCTGGCACATGTTGACTCAAGTTGGCTGGATGTCCTTTGGGTGGTGGACCATTCTTGATACACACAGGAAACTATTGAGCGTGAAAAATCCAGCAGCATTGCAATTCTTGACACATTCAAACCGGTGCGCCTGGTACCCACTACCATACCCTGTTCAAAAGGCACTTCAATATTTTGTCTTGCCCATTCACCCTCTGAATGGCACAAATGTCTCAAGGCTTAAAAATGATTATTTAACCCGTCTCCTCCCCTTCATCTGCACTGATTGACATGTATTTAACATGTAACATCAATAAAGGATCATACTGTAACTTTCACCTGGATTCACCTGGTCAGTCTATGTCATGGAAAGAGTAGGTGTTTCTAATGTTTTGTACACTCAGTGTATATCTCCATGTTTTTCACACCGACTCCACTGGGCTATGAGGACTCAGTGAGACAGGTCAGTAATGCCCCTGTACTTCTATGGCGCCTGTGGTCTTTAGCAGCACCATACAGCATTCTCCAGACAGATAAAATGCCAGACTGTGCCCTCTGTGACTCTGAAGTCAGTACTGTTGGGGCTGTACTGCAGGACTGCAGCTCATTGGCTTGGCTTTGACAGGTAAGTCTGCTGCAATCTGCTCTGGACTGTCACCCTTCAGCCAGACTTGTCATGAGATCAAGACCGGCCTCCCACCTCCCACTTTGCATCAGCCTCCCGGCTCGTGGACGTCCAATTGCCTCAGCCCTTTTTAGAGCAGCCGCCGAATCAAAAGCTCTCTAAATATGCCACTATCCACATGACTTTCGGCTGACTTTCTCACAGAACTTAAACCCTATTTTCTTTGAATGAGAGTCTTCCTTTGTTGTGCGAATTGTCCATCCAGACCCTAGCAACTTCCCCAAATCGGAATGCCGCTGGAATTCCAGGCTCAGCTGCCAACTCTGGCTACCTGGTAAAAGGGATTAGAGCAGCTTTATCCCTTAGTCAGGAATGTGGAATGGCCGAACTTCTGACCAAGTCAGACAAGGTTGACATTTAATGCGCCCATTCCAAGGGGATGCGCCAGCTTCTCGTGCTTAACTGCCGGCAGTTTGATAAGATTGATCAAAGTATCAATGCATTTGTCACTTGTCAACACAAACAACCCTTGGCAAATAATGTAGTGGCAAATTCCATTGTAAATGCTGGCTCTTGTCTTAACACAGCAACGTTTTGGCAATGGGCCCTGGACCTTTTGAGGAAACAAATACAGTGCCAGTGAATAACTATTAATCGAGTACACACTATTCTTACGCATCTCACGCCTCCGCTTATCCTTCAGGCTATAATTTGGAAATAGCATTCGTTCGATAAGTCATGAGACTGTGATCAAGGGGACTGCCATTCCCCAGTGCAGGCTGTCACACTCAGTGCCAGTCAAAAGTCAAAAGATTGGACACACCTACTCATTACAGGGTTTTTCTTTATTTTTACTATTTTCTACATCGTAGAATAATAGTGAAGACATCAAACTATGAAATAACACATGGAATCACGTACTAACCAAAAAAGTGTAAAACAAATCAAAATATACTTTATATTTGAGATTCTTCAAAGTAGCCACCCTTTGCCTTGATGCACACTCTTGGCATTCTCTCAACCAGCTTCATGAGGTACTGTAGTCACCTGGAATGCATTTCAATTAACAGGTGTGCCTTGTTAAAAGTCAATTTGTGGAATTTCTTTCCTTCTTAATGCATTTCAGCCAATGAGTTGTGTTGTGACAAAGTAGGGTTGGTATACAGAAGATTTGGTAAAAGACCAAGTCCATATTAATGGCAAGATCCCCTCAAATAAGCAATGAGAAAATAGAGTCCATGATTACTTTAAGACATGAAGGTGATGGTCAGTCAATACAGAACATTTCAAGTACTTAGAAAGTTTCCTCAAGTGCAGTCGCAAAAACCATCACGTGCTATGATGAAACTGGACCGCCACAAGAAAGGAAGACCCAGAGTTACCTCTGCTGCAGTGGATAATTTCATTAGAGTTACTAGCTTCAGAAATCGGCAATTAACTGCACTTGTAGAGGTCTTGATTGCTGCTGGTGGGGAACTGCTCTGACTCCAGCACACCTGTCTCCAACCACACAATCACACACAGAGAGAGAGGGAGAGGGAGAGAGAACTAGGGGAATGGCTGCAGGTCAAGGAGACACCGGATGTCCACTAGGGGTGTGGCAGGAGCAGATGTGACAAGTTGGACCGCAGAGTGAAGGAAAAGCAGCCAACAAGTGCTCAGCATATGTGGGAACCCCTTCAAGACTGTTTGAAAAGCATTCCAAGTGACTACGTTATGAAGCTGGTTGAGAGAATGCCAAGACTATGCAAAGCTGTCATCAAGGCAAAGGCCAGCTACTTTGAAGAATCTAAAATATATTTTGATTTGTTAACACTTTTGTGGTTACTACATGATTCCATATGTTTTTTCATAGTTTTGATGTATTCACTATTATTCTAAAATGTAGAAAATAGTAAAAATAAAGCAAAATGCTTGAATGAGTAGGTGTCCACAATTTGACTTGTACTGTAAATAACAGGGTGTAACGGCTGTCTTCGTCGTCAGATGAAACAGAGAAGTCATTGTCGGAAAAGGTGGACCAATACGCAGCGGAGTGAGTGTTCATATTCAATATTTAATTAATAGAAACACTTTAAACAAAACACAAAAATGAACGACAGCCTACAGTTCTGCTAGGTACAAAACTAAACAGAAACACACTAACAAAATACAATTACCCACAAAACCCAAAGGAAAAACATGCTCCTTACGTGTGACTCCCAATCAGCAACAACGAGCTTCAGCTGTGCCTGATTGGGAGCCACACACGGCCCAAAACAAAGAAATAAAAAAACATAGAAAAAGGAACATAGAACGCCCACCCAATGTAACACCCTGGCCTAACCAAAATAAAGAACAAAACCCCTCTCTATGGCCAGGGCGTTACACAGGGAAACCTTACAATAAGAGCCTGCCATGTAGCTAGACCATCAAATCATTAAAAAGGTAAATGGGGAAAAAATTACATGAATATAAAATATTCTATTAGTAAGTCTATGCTACTGCTTTATGACATTAACGTCACATGGACACATCAAATACACTACATGAATTCCTGTATGAATGCAGCTTTCAATGTGAGTGACATTTGTTGGGGGGGGGGATAACTAAAAGTGGCATGGCATAGTGAGCGAGTCATGGGAACTGGCACATACTTTGTTGCATGCCAGAGCAGGAGTGCACACAGGCCGTGCTGCAGCTTGTAACAGGGCCCTTTCCTCACCCCATAACCCAAATGCTTACACTGTATAGGCCTATATGATGCAGACCTCTGGGACGGAGTACAGGTTAGTCTGGACTTCTTATTCTTCTGTAATGTGCTGTAAGTGTTCAAACTTGAAAGTGCTTTTGTCAAACTCCTGAAACAATTAACATGGCTGAGCTCTCATCCTACGATACATGTGAGGTTATTGAATGTCTAAAAGACATTTATGACAGGATAAAGCAAGAGCATTATCACATAAGCTGAGACAAGGGTAAGTCAAACAAAGCTACTGATATAGCTTTCAAACAGAGGATGACGCTTACGGAAAGTCAAGTGAAATTCTAAGAAATTATTGTAAGGCCACAGCCCAAAATAAGAACAAAAGCAAACCATCATGGGTGTATTCACATGTTGTGTTTATATCCTAAGTCAAAGCTGATAGGTGCTTTTCAAGGCGTACCGTTTGTCTCATGCCACATGAGAGAAAAGCAAACACATGAGAAAATGAAGAAATCTCTGAAAATAAGGTGTGACTGCAACAAAGTCTTAAAGCACCCTAAAATGCACCAGTTACATTTCTATCGGTCTTTGTGTTATGTGAGAAGGACAGAAAACTCTAAATACCAAGTAAGAATAAAGCATAATTTACATACAGTACAGTATTGTGAAGATCAGTTTGTACATTTATGCTGTACACAAATGGTCACAATAAAATGCAGCACTAGATTCATCCAACCCTGCGCATATTTTCAACTAGTCTACATGTTATTCAGAAATGGTCATCCAATAGAACAAATAATTTCAGACATTATTGACATATTTCATCGTGAGAGAGGAGCTAGCTGGTCCTCTCCCACTGATGTAAGGCCAACCAGAGCAGGGTTGGGCTGGGCTGGGCTGGGGAGCTGGTGCTATTATGCCCTTCACTGGGGGAAGAGAGGCACCTGTGAGGGGGGTGCTGATGTCGGCCTTGCCGGCCTTGCTCTCAGCTACAGAGCCCAGCTAAGTCTTCTCACAGGGCCAAGCTAGCAAGGTTAATAACGGCCAGGCATGCCAAAGTGGAGAATGGATTTCAACCTCCTCTGTTCAAACACTTTGCAACACATACTCTATAGTTGCTTCCTAACACACCACTTCCCCCTCTCTGCCAAAGGAATATTGTTGAGTGGCACATAAGTCAGTTTTCACCCGCTGCCATCTCACTCTTGATTCAGTCAAGGATGTCTTACTTGCGTGCTCTTTCCTAGAAGACACAGAGGCAAGCAATGGGGGGAGGGATCAAGCTTGGTGTCGGCTTCCCCTGGCACCAAGAGCCACTGAAAGATTCCTTAGGACTCTGAAAGCAGCCGGCAGTCCGGAAAGTTCAAAGATTCCGGAATTCCAGACCAGCTCTCTCAAAGGAGGGTTAATTTATGGACTACCACACAGGGCCAAAAAGCTAGAGGTCTAAAGTTCAATATCAATGAAGATATTTCAGATTCTAGTGAAGCTAAAAACAATGTGAATGTAAAACCAATAGATGCCTCTTTAAACTGGCAAAGTTTTTAATTACAGAAGTAAAAAGCGGAAGCAAACAAAGGTTAAGGTAGCCTAAAGTAAAGGTAACAAGGGAGAGAGAGAAAACTGGGACAAAGTTGGTGTGGCAGGGCGGGGGGGGGGGGGGTTACGGCAGCCTGGTGTGGGGCCTGTCCAGATGGACTCAGGTTTGGTGAGGACAGAGCAGGGTCATCAGAAACCAGAGTATCAAAGGAGAGAGGGCTGCTTCCCGAAATTTGCCACTTTCAAGTAGCACTTATCTGGGGTATCAGATAAACGTAACCCTGCTGTCAGAATGGCTGCTCGCAAGGAAATGAGGTGAAGGTCAGGACCTGGAAAGCACAGGTCAAACGTCGCAAGGCCGCCACTCACACATATTCACAAGGTAAAGCCGCACTGCCTCTGCAATGGGCGACCAGATGGCCATAAAATCTGACCTGACGGCTGATGGAAAAGCAGGCCAATCTCTGAAGACCAATGTCTCGGCCGGATACATAAGTAACTGGGAAACTGTCACCATGGGACCACACACTGCTGAGGCCCAAATTTAACCAGTTTATCTTTCTACTAAATCCCAAAACTCATAAATGTCAATATTAAAAAGAAAGAGAGAAGAGATCAAAACTTAGTTAACAGAAACATTGAGCCATATGTTTTCTTACAGCTGAGAAGGGCTTTTTAACAGTAGCTTTGCCTCGCCTTTTATATCCTATTGGTTTTGGGGGGGCTTGTTAATTTTTTTTTCTTGGTGACACACATTGTTCATAAAAATGGAACCAGAAGCTTTGTAGATAGTTGCATTGTGTTTTTTCTATTTGGTAGAAAAGCCCCATTCAGCACTGGGATAAATGGTGTTTAATTCTAATATATAGATATACTATAAATTAGATTTCAGAATAACCTGATCAGTAAAGATCGGTGGATTTCATTCCCATGTCAGAGATGAAACTTCATATGTTTCTCTCTCAAACCTAAAACCAATCTGCGTAGGCTATATAACACCCTGTGGAGGCAGAGTTATGTCATTAACCACAATGAACATTACCACGACTTGTGAGACATCTACAGGTGCTGCACTAGTGAAGTAACAAAGCAAATCATAATTTTCAGATTACAAAAGATTTAATGAACACTTCAGAAGTGTAAATAACATTTTAAGTTATTCATATTTTCCAAACGTCAATAACTAACCTAAATACAGTAGGACTGAAACAGCATCCAAGAAAAATAGCTGTTGAGTGTTATTTTTTTAAATCCCTCAAAATGTTTAAATGTTTCTTTATTACAAATGACTACATAATTTCTCTTCTGTAGATCAGGTGAGTGGTTTCTGTACGCAATTACAGTTTTTACTGAGAGCCTTCGCAATTCAGAGTAAATAACTTTTAATGACTGTTTTTGGTTAGGTCCCTGAGTGACATGTAAGGATTACAGGGTGCTCTGACATCACATGTTCAAATTTTAGGCTGGGATGGGAATGGGTCAGACTGTCTTAAGGACGGAGCAATAATGTTGTCACAGAGGAAAGCCACCTTTCCCCTCTAATCTAACATACGGTCACTGTGGGGACAACATTGGTTATGCACTTATTAATGAAGCCGGTGACTGATCAATTCTACTATTTTGTGTGTTTGTTTTTACATAATGTTTTCCACCATCATTTCCTACGATTGAAAAAAGCTTCTGGACATCAGAACACTGATCACTAACCTCGATTTCGATTTCTACTTTAACTAGTTGGCAGCTCTGAACGTTATGCTTACCCCGGACCAGGCCCTGATCCCCGGGACTCAAAAGATATTAAGGAAGTCTCAAGTTTTTACTCGCTGGAGTTAGAATACCTCATTATAAGCTGCAGACCATACTATTTACCGAGAGAGTTTATCTATTTTTTTCGTAACTGTCTATTTACCACCACAAACCGATGCTGGTACTAAGACCGCACTCAGCGAGCTGTATGGGGGCCATAAGCAAACAAGAAAATGCAGGGAAAATGAAATCTGTTTTACCACACTTTTATCAGCATGTCACCTGTGCAACTAGAAGCAATAAAACTCTAGATCACCTTTACTACCAGGCAGTGATGCAACCAGTCAAGATGCTCTCCATGGTGCAGCTGTAGAACCTTTTGAGGATCTGACGACCCATGCCAAATCTTTTCAGTCACCTGAGGGGGAATAGGTTTTGTCGTGCCCTCTTCACGACTGTCTTGGTGTGCTTGGACCATGTTAGTTTGTTGTTGATGTGGACACCACGGAACTTGAATCTCTCAACCTGCTCCACTACAGCCCCGTCGATGAGAATGGGGGCGTGCCCAGTCCTCCTTTTCCTGTAGTCCACAATCATCTCCTTTGTCTTGATCACGATGAGGGAAAGGTTGTTGTCCTGGCACCACACGGCCAGGTCTCTGTCCTCCTCCCTATAGGCTGTCTCGTTGTTGTCGGTGATCAGGCCTACAACTGTTGTGTCGTCTGCAAACTTAATGGTGTTGGAGTCGTGCCTGGCCATGCAGTCATGAGTGAAGAGGGAGTACAGGAGGGAACTGAGCACGCACCCCTGAGGGGCCCCCGTGTTGAGGATCAGCGTGGCGGATGTGTTATTACCTACCCTTACCACCTAGGGGCAGCCCGTCAGGAAGTCCAGGATCCAATTGCAGAGGGAGGTGTTAAGTCCCAGGGTCCTTAGCTTAGTGATGAGCTTTGAGGGCACTATGGTGTTGAATGTTGAGCTGTAGTCAATGAATAGCATTCTCACATAGGTGTTTCTTTTGTCCAGGTGGTAAAGGGCAGTGTGGAGTGCAATAGAGATTGCATAATCTGTGGATCTGTGAGGGCAGTATGCAAATTGGAGTGGGTCTGGGGTTTCTGGGATAATGGTGTTGATGTGAGCCATGACCAGCCTTTCAAAGCACTTCATGGCTACAGACGTGAGTGCTACAGGTCGGTAGTAATTTAGGAAGGTTAACTTAGTGTTCTTGGGCACAGGGACTATGGTGGTCTGCTTGAAACATGTTGGTATTACAGACTCGGACAGGGAGAGGTTGAAAATGTCAGTGAAGACAATTGCCAGTTGGTCAGCGCATGCTCGGAGTACATGTCCTGGTAATCCATCTGGCCCTGCGGCCTTGCGAATGTTGACCTGTTAAAAGGTCTTACTCACATCAGCTACGGAGAGCGTGATCACACAGTCGTCCAGAACAGCTGATGCTCTCATGCATGTTTTAGTGTTACTTGCATCGAAGCAAGCATAGAAGTAATTTAGCTCGTCTGGTAGGCTCGTGTCACTGGGCAGCTCTTGGCTGTGCTTCCCTTTGTAGTCTGTAATCCCAACCAAACGCCAAGAAATACAGGCAACAAAATACAGGCAACATCCTCACTGAGCTAAAGGCTAGAGCTGCCGCTTTTAAGGAGCAGGACACTAATCTGGACGCTTATAAGACATCTCACTATGACCTCCGATGAGCTATCAAACAGAAAAAGCATCAATACAGGACAAAAAATTGAATCCTACTACGCCGGCTCTGACAAAGAAAATGACTAAAACTACTAGTTTCAAAAGCAACCGTGATCACAAATCATGACGTTATGTTGGACCCATTTGCATTGAATAGATGTTCTTTTATATTCTCAAACTAACAGCAGTGCCTATATGATGTCCTTCCATACAGGCGTAACATGCTGGAGTGATGCTTCTATGCAAATATTGTTGACCTGTATGCTAATATAAGTCCCAAATGAAAGTCAAACATTGTTTGTCATCTGTAGCACCATAGACTCCACTGATCAGCAAAACATGCGCAATAACTCAATACATGCACACACTCCTATTGAATATACATTCACCTGTATTGTGAGAAGGCCTATGCCATCTTAATTTACCCAGTTTATCAAGAGATTTGCCATGCAAAAAAAAATATTATCATTATCTAACTAATTGGTAAAAGCAAAGTCATATTTATTGTTTGATTTTAAAAGTGATGCATTAATGCATACATGACTGTCTCTGGGACAAATTTTATGCTATGAAAGTGAACTGTTTACGCGTGATCAGGGCTGTATTCATTCCGCCGATTCTGATAAAAAAAATTCTTAAATAGAAGCAAACGGAACAAAATGGGGAAAAGCATACCGGAATTTGTCCAATTGAAATTGCAACTATTGGACTAATGATTACACCCTATATCAGATAGATGCAGGCAAGAGTGTGCAAGGCGGTATTGAATGTAAACACTGTCACCTCAAATTTTTCTCTCAACATGTGTGCACCTACGTTGTAAACTTTCATTCAAAGGCTAGGTTGTAGCAACCTCATGATGGGTATAGGGGAAATTTGAGTATCATGTAATAGCCTAAACCTATCGCTGTTACATTGAACTGGGTGAATGGAATATGAATGACAGTCATTCAATATGTTGTAATAGAAATAAGTCCATGTTCATGAACAAAAAAGATTTGTCCTCCCTCATCTTAAACGGCACTGACCGCCACTGGTATAGGCCTAGTGGCGGTACTCCCAGCCTCTGTGGTGGCAGCAATTACATACATACCCTGACCCCAGCAGCAGCTATATTGGATTCCAGGAAGTTGAGGAGGCTAATAGCATCTTATATGAATAACAATATCAATAAATAACATTGTAGTTAAAAAAAAAATATTAACCATTTTTATTAATTTTTATTTTATTTCATCTTTATTTAACCAGGTAGGCTAGTTGATGAACAAGTTCTCATTTACAACTGCAACCTGGCCAAGATAAAGCAAAGCAGTGCGACACGAACAACAAACAGAGTTACACATGGAATGAACAAACATACAGTCAATAATACAATAGAAAAAAATAATGTCTATATACAGTGTGTGCAAATGGCGTGAGGAGGTAAGGCAATAAATAGGCCATAGTAGCAGAGTAATTACAATTTAGCAAATTAACACTGGAGTGATAGATGATCAGATGATGATGTGCAAGTAGAAATACTGGTGTGCAAAAGACCAGAAAAGTAAATAAAAACAATATGGGGATGAGGTAGGTAGATTGGGTGGGCTATTTACAGATGGGCTATGTACAGCTGCAGCGATTGGTTAGCTGCTCAGATAGCTGATGTTTAAAGTTAGTGAGGGAAATATAAGTCTCCAGTTTCAGCGATTTTTGCAATTCGTTCCAGTCATTGGCAGCAGAGAACTGGAAGGAAAGGCGGCCAAAGAAGGTGTTGGCTTTGGGGATGACCAGTGAGATATACCTGCTGGAGCGGGTACTACGGGTGGGTGTTGTTATCGTGACCAGTGAGCTGAGATAAGGTGGAGCTTTACCTAGCATAGACTTATAGATGACCTGGAGCCAGTGGGTCTGGGGACGAATATGTAGCGAGGGCCAGCTGACGAGAGCATACAGGTTGCAGTGGTGGGTGGTATATGGGGCTTTGGTGACAAAACGGATGGCACTGTGATAGACTGCATCCAGTTTGCTGAGTAGAGTATTGGAAGCTATTTTGTAAATGACATCGCCGAAGTCGAGGATCGGTAGGATGGTCAGTTTTACGAGGGTATGTTTGGCGACGTGAGTGAAGAAGGCTTTGTTTGCGAAATAGGAAGCCAATTCTAGATTTAATTTTGGATTGGAGATGTTTAATATGAGTCTGGAAGGAGAGTTTACAGTCTAGCCAGACACCTAGGTATTTGTAGTTGTCCACATATTCTCAGTCAGAACCGTCCAGAGTAGTGATGCTAGTCGGGCAGGCGGGTGCGGACAGCGAATGGTTGAAAAGCATGCATTTGGTTTTACTAGCATTTAAGAGCAGTTGATGGCTACGGAAGGAGTGTTGTATGGCATTGAAGCTCGTTTGGAGGTCAGTTAACAGTTTCCAAAGAAGGGCTAGATGTATACAGAATGGTGTCGTCTGCGTAGAGGTAGATCAGGGAATCACCCGCAGCAAGAGCGACATCGTTGATATATACAGAGAAAAGAGTCGGCCCGAGAATTGAACCCTGTGGTACCCCCATAGAGACTGTCAGAGGTCCGGACAACAGGCCCTCCGATTTGACACACTGAACTCTATCTGAGAAGTAGTTGAAGTGAACCAGGCAAGGCAGTCATTTGAGAAACCAAGGCTGTCGAGTCTGCCGATAAGAATACGGTGATTGACAGAGTCGAAAGCCTTGGCCAGGTCGATGAAGACGGCTGCACAGTACTGTCTTTTATCGATGGCGGTTATGATATCGTTTAGTACCTTGAGCGTGGCTGAGGTGCACCCGTGACCAGCGGGTGCACCTCAGATTGCACAGTGGAGAAGGTACGGTGGGATTCGAAATGGTCAGTGATCTGTTTATTAACTTGGCTTTCGAAGACTTTAGAAAAGCAGGGTAGGGTGGATATATGTCTGTAACAGTTTGGGTCTAGACTGTCACCCCCTTTGAAGAGGGGGATGACCGCGGCAGCTTTCCAATCTTTAGGGATCTCGCATGATACGAAAGAGAGGTTGAACAGACTGGTAATAGGGGTTGCAACAATGGCGGTGGATCATTTTAGAAAGAGTGTCCAAATTGTCTAGCCCAGCTGATTTGTACGGGTCCAGGTTTTGCAGCTCTTTCAGAACATCTGCTATCTGGATTTGGGTGAAGGAGAAGCTGGGGAGGCTTGGGCAAGTAGCTGCGGTGGGTACGGAGCTGTTGGCCAGGGTTGGGGTAGCCAGGAGGAAAGATTGAATTTAATGTTATTATAAAACATATAAAACAACAATGACAGTTACTATGCCATTCACACTGTCACTCAGCATTAGTTAGACCAGGGATTTGCAAACATATTCCTGGAGAGCAATCGTCTTGTAAGTTTTCACTCCAACAAGTGAGCTTGATTAGGGTTGGATTGAAAACCTATAGGATAGTAGCTCTTTAGGTACAAGCTTTGAGAATCGTGTGGATATGCATAACACATGGAAGATCCCAATTGCATACTCTTTGCCTCCTCATATCCTTCTCCTCTGGCTTTCTCATCCAATCGGTTTTGAGAAGGAGCTGAGAGTAGACGCTAGGAGTCTGCATTTAAGATCTTAAGACAGAATCCTGCTCATTACTCCATGTGCTGGCTCACACTGGGGAGGCAGCCCGGTTCCAAAACTTCACCCGGTGTAAAACACGCCTACTCCGGGAGCCCGGGCGAGATTAATCTAATCCCTCATTGAATAGAACTGGTGTTCCCATTCAAGACAGTGATGGCATAATGTGTGGACTGCCGGCCATTGCAACTGTACCCATAGGAGCAAAGCAGCAAGTAAAAGCATAAAGTTAAAGCAGGAAGTACCCATCAATCTGTGCTGTGATTTGTTGAATCAACTCAAATTACAAAAACACATTCCATTGGATGAGCGACATCAGTTAGCATAATTTGAATGAACATTACCATAGAAATTATTGCATGACGCACGGCAAGAAGTACCAATGCACCAAGTCTGGAACCAACAGGACCCTGAACAGCTTCTACCCCCAAGCCATAAGACCGCTGAATAGTTAACAAAATAGCTACCCAGACTATCAGACGCAGCAGACGTGATACCCTCTGTCATGGCATTGAAAAGCCTGCTCAACAAAACTGCCGACACATACCGTGGGGTTAAAACTTGCAAAAGTACTCTACAAGAGGCTGTGAACAAGCAAGTCGGTGGCATTCTCTCTGAGCCTCTTTACTATGTCGCCACCATGCTCGATGCTAGGTACAAGGACCACTACTTCGATGCAGACAAGAAACAGGGTTTACGTGAAATGTTACAGACACAGCTAGACTAGATGGAAACCGACACAGTGACAGTGCGCACAGAGGAAGAGGCGCCACGGACAGACAGAGCTGAAACTTCACTGCTTGACATGTATGATGAAATCCTGGTTGAGACTGAACAAATGAACAACGAAACAGCACAGCAAGTAAGTGAAAGAAATAGGCTTTGATTATGTTTTACTGGGAATGGGGGACATACGTAAATGCCAACAAAATAACTTTGTCAGTGTGTGGGTAACTATTTATATCAAGGCACAAGGCGAGACCCAGATGCAGACACACGAGACAGATGGTTGGAGTCTTACAATGTTTATTAATCCAAAAGGGGTAGGCAAGAGAATGTTCGTGTACAGGCAAAAGGTCCAAACCAGTTCAGAGTCCAATAGGTACCGAAGACTAAACATACAAGACGAACTGGCACAGAGAGACAGGAAACACAGGGATAAATAAGCGACACCTGGAGGGGGTGGAGACAATCACAGGGACAGGTGAAACAGATCAGGGCATGACAGTAGCCCCCCCCTCCAGTGTTGGCGGTGAAATGTTGTTTTTAGCAGGAACCCAGCACCTCTCCTCCGGGCCATAACCCTCCCAGTCAACCAGGTACTGGAAACAGAAGACAAAGGACAGTGAGGCATGGGCTTAATTCTGGACACATGGAAATTACGGTGGATACGGAGGGTACGGGGTAACACAAGACAGACAGCAGTGGAACTAAGGACTCTAGAGATGGGAAGAGGACCAATGAAACGGGAAGACAGTTTGCGGGACTCTACCCACAGGGGCAGGTCCCGAGTGGAAAGCCATACCCTCTGCCCAATGCGGTAGCGGGGAGCTGGAGTCCTGGCGATGATCCGCTTGTCGACGATACCTGGAGTTGGTCTTGAGAAGTACCGCCCGAGCTCTTCTCCAGGTACGTTGACAGCGGCGGACAAACATCTGGCCCGAGGGTACGCTGACCTCTTCCTCTTGTTCCGGGAAGAGTGGAGGTTCATACGCCAAAGAACATTCAAATGGAGAGAGTCCCGTTGCTAAACAGGGAAGGGTGTTCCAGGGATACTCCACCCAGACCAGTTGTCGGCTCCAGGTAGTGAGATTGGTTGAGAGCAGGCATCTCAGGGGGATTTCCAGGTCTTGGTTGGCTCGCTCTGACTGACCGTTGGTTTGGGATGGAATCCGGATGAAAGGCTGGCCGACGACCCAATAAGGGTGCAGAATGCCTTCCAGAACTGAGACGAGAACCCCGAACGGAGACCATGTCTACCGGGAGTCCATGGATCCGGAAGACATGCTGCACCATAAGCTGGGCCATCTCCTTGGCAGAAGGTAGTTTGGGGAGAGGGATGAAATGGAGAATTGATCAACTACCGTCAGAATGACAGTGTTGCCATCAGACTGAGGGAGCCCAGTGACAAAGTCCAGAGATTTGAGACCAGGGACGATGAGGGACCGGTAGTGGCTGAAGGAGGCCAGAAGGAGCTTGCCGTGGAGTCTTGTTCTGAGCACACACTGTGCATGTGGCGACGAAGGCAGAGACGTCAGGAACCATTGTGGGCCACCAGAAACATTGTCGGAGGAAGGCTAGTGTACGACGGGACCCTGGATGACAGGTCAGCCTAAAGAAATGAGCCAATTCCTGGACCCGGGACCGGTCTGGGTTAGGGACAAACATCCGATTAGCCGTGCCCCCTTCAGGTCTAGGCTGGGAGTGTTGCACCCCGCGAACCAGGTTCTCAATACCCCAATCCACAGTGGCAGCAAGGCATGAGGTAGGGTGAATGGTTTCGGAGGTCGAGGGTGTGGCAGAGGAACTGTATAGGAGGGAGAGCGCGTCAGGCTTCACATTTTATGACCCTGGGCGGTAGGAAATGGTGAAGTTGAATCTGGTAAACAAGAGGGCCCACCGGGCCTGCCTGGAGTTGAGGCGCTTGGCTGTATGGAGATATTTCAAGTTTTTATGGTCGGTCCAGACCAAGAATGGCTGGTCTGCTCCTTCCAGTTAGTGCCTCCCCTCTTCCAACTGCCAGTAGTTCTCGGTTGCCTACATCGTAGTTCCTCTCTGCAGGCCTTTGGTCCTGGGCAGATTGCTGGGACAGGATGGCCCCCACTCCAACATCCGAAGCATCAACTTCCACCACAAATTGGCACGAAGGGTCCGGATGGATGAGGATGGGTCCTGTTGTGAACTGATGCGTCAGGTCCACAAAGGCTTTGTCGACAGTTAGAGACCATTTGAACGGTACCTTGAACGGTACCTCCCGAATGAAACGGCGGTAGAAGTAGGCAAAACCAAGAAACCATTGCAACTGCACCCTGGACCTTGGTTAAGGCCAATCCACCACTGCTTTCACCTTTCCAGGCTCCATCTGAACATTGTCCTCAGCAATGACATATCCCAGAAAGGAGATTGTCGAGCGGTGGAACTCACACTTCTCAGCTTTCACAAACAATTGGTTCTTCAAGAGGCGCTGAAGGACCTGTCTGACATGAAATACATGTTCTTGGGCAGATCGGGAAAAAAAACAGGATGTCGTCAAGGTAAACGAACACAAAACGTTTAGCATATCCCAGAGCACATTGTCTACCAAAGCCTGGAAAACAGCGGCGGCGTTGGTGAGTCCAAATGGCATGACCTGGTACTCATAATGTCCACTGGCTGTGTTGAAGGCTGCCTTCCACTCATCCTCCTCGCATATCCAAACCAGGTGGTAGGCATTCCGAAGGTCCAACTTGGAAAACATGGTGGCCCCCTGGAGAGGTTCAAATGCAGAGGAGAGGAGAGGTAGCGATTTTTAACAGTAATGTCGTTAAGTCCCCGGTAGTCAATGCACGGACGCAGGGTCTTGTCCTTCTTCTCCACAAAGAAAAACCCTGCACCGGCAGGAGACGCAGACAGACAGATGGCCCCAGTGGCCAGAGACTCCTCTATGTACTCCTCCATAGCTTTGGTCTCTGGTCCGGACAGAGAAGACAACCGACCCCGAGGTGGTGTAGTACCTGGGAGAAGATCAATGGAACAATCATAAGGACGGTGCGGGAGAAGGGAAGTAGCATGTGCCTTACTGAACACTTCCAGGAGGTCATGGTATTCAGTGGGAATAGCAGAGACATCCACAGTCTTGCTAACATCCTGAGGAAGATGACTTGGGGAAGGCTGTGCTGCTTGAAGGCAGTGGGAATGGCAAAATGGGCTCCAACCCAGGATGGAGCTTGTGGTCCAGTCAATCACAGGATTGTGCTTTATGAGCCAGGAAAATCCCAAAACAACCGGAACATGGGGAGATGCAATGAGGAGGAACTGTATGGTCTCACTGTGGTTACCAGAAACCCGTAATTGAACGGGCACAGTAGTAGAGCGGCCGTCCATTGCCCTAGCATCCATGGGACAGAGAGAGGCTGAGTGGGAATAACGAGCTCCGAAGCAATAGTGGCATCCATAAGACATTCATCAGCCCCAGAGTCAATGAGCACTCAGAGAGACTTAGATTGGTCTCCCCACAGCACAAAAAAAGTGTGTGCGGGTGATGGGAATTAGGGAACTCCCAGTCTGACTCACCATAGTACTGGTACCCACTAGAGACAAGGGTTTCCTAATTGGGCAGGTAGGTATAAAATGTCCTGCCCCTCCACAGTACAGACAACAGTTACTTTTCATCCTCCGTGAGCGTTCCCCAACTGATAACCTAGCTCTTCCCGACTGCATAGGCTCTGGAGTATGCAACTCACCCGTCGTAAATTCACGAGAGCGCCCGAGTGGCTTCGAATCCTCTCGGAAAAGCTTCCTTCAGAAACTTCCGGATTCCCTCAAAGGTGAACGAGCCATATCGGGTGCATGAGTGCGCCCGAGACCAGACCTCCTCTCACTCCTGCGTTCCCTTAGGCGTCCATCGATTTTAAATGGTCAGAGCAATAAGGGTGTCGAGGACCACCGGCAGTTCCCGAGCAGCTAGCTCATACTTTACCTCCTCAGATAATCCATGCAGAAAAGTATCGAAAAGAGACTCCAGATTCCAGGGACTCTCGGCGACCAACGTGCGAAAATCAACCAAGTAGTCTGCCACAATATGGGACTTTTGACGTAGGTCAAGCAGTTTACTGGCTGCCTTTCTCCCAGATACCGGAGATTCAAATACCTTTCTCACCTCTGCCATGAATTCCTACAGATGACCACAAATGGCAGATTGTTGCTCCCAAACTGCCGTAGCCCGGAGAGTGCCCTTCCCGACATTAACGTAATAATATACGCCATCTTCGATCGGTCTGAAGGAAACGAAGATAGCTGTAGCTCAAAAATAAGCGAGCACTGAGAAAGAAAACCCCGGCAGGTACCAGGATTCCCCAAATATTGCTCGGAAGAGGTAAGCGGGGTTCTCGGGGAGCTGGGATAGGCTGTACAAACTCACCACAGATAGGGAAAAAGTTACTGGGTGATTGGGGTTTTTCAGAGGTGGCAGGCAGCCTCTGAGCTAACTCCCTGATTTGCTCCATAATAGCCTTTAACCCATGGTCGTGGCGTTCCGTCAAGGAACTGAGCCCTTCCAAAAGGCCCTGTAACAACTCCTCATGACTCCCAATGGTGGCTCCCTGCAGGTAGACAGCGTGGTGGAGCTGGTCCAAGTCTGCTGGGTCTGTCATGGCCAGTTCGTACTATCAAGGCACAAGGCGAGACCCAGATGCAGATACAGGAGGCAGATGGTTGGAGTCTTACAATGTTTATTAATCCAAAAGGGGTAGGCAAGAGAATGGTCGTGTACAGGCAAAAGGTCAAAACAAGTTCAGAGTCCAATAGGTACCGAAGGGCAGGCAGATTCAAGGTCAGGGTAGGCAGGATAATCAGGCAGTTGGGAAAGTAGTCCAGAGTCAGGCAGTGGTCAAAACCGGGAGGACTAGCAAATGAGAATAGAAAAGGAGTATGGGGAAAAACACGCTGGTTGACTTGACTAAACATACAAGACGAACTGGCACAGAGACATGATAAATACACTGGGGAAAATAAGTGACACGTGGAGGGGGTGGAGACAATCACAGGAACAGGTGAAACAGATCAGGGCGTGACAATTTAACTGTAATAGAACACTTAAAAGGCCACAAAAATTTTAAATATCGGTTATCAGTATCGTGTTTTTTGTCAAGGAAAATATCGGATATCGATATCGAGCAAAAATGGCATATCGGTGCATCCCTACTTTGTTTACTTCCTTCGTTCTGATTTCCTTTCTTGAAGACCAATAGTAAGCCGCTCCTTCGTCCCGCATCCTATAATTATCAATTTTAGAGCCACGAAGAAGAGTATCTACTGGATTACGGACTATATGGAAGACTATTGCACTAGCACGAAGTATTTTTAATTTATTTATTTTTTTACATTAAACAACACATTTGTTTGGCAATTCAATGCAGAGACACCAAGTGTTGTTTATGTAACAATAAATACACAGTGTTTAATACATTTTAGGTAATATCTGACATTTTGCCTTTTGATATAAAAGTAGGGGCCCAGAAGTGTTTTTGGGTGAACTTCCCCTTTAAGTGCCCTGTGTGCTCTGCTGAAATACCTGAAAGAGGTAAAGAGGGGCATGTTTACCGAGTCACCTCTCCAGTTCTGGCAGGCAAGGATGGCTGTTTATCCAAAGCTGTTCCCTGTGTCACTGGATCTGGTTTCTGCCCCTGCATCCCAAGCACTCGTGGGGAGAATATTCTCTGTCTGTGCACAACTGTCATCAGGCTTGAGAAACCGAACTGACACCTCTCTGGAACATTGAGTCTTCTTGAAGATAAACCAGAAAATCTTGTTTGGTTGAACAGAAACACACACAAGCTGGCTGTGAACTGAGAGATTTCTGAATAACTGTTGTATTGCTTATGTTTTTTCTCTTTTTGCAGCTGTTTTTATTAACTGTATTTGAAGGGGTTAGTCAATGATACATGTTTAATATTACATAAACATAACAGGTCAAATGTGCCATGACTTCATCTTTTGTTTTTTTCCTCTCCCTTTCTGTCAAATAAAGGTAAAGGTACTTGATTCTTCTTACAACTATTACTAAAGTTAAAAAAACATTGGATTGGTGTAAAAATGGGCAAGAGAGTTTCCTCCATATTTCTTGCACCAGTCTAGGTGCGTATCCTTTAAATCCAAGTCACATTAGGATTGATTAATAATTTAAACCTAACCAAACCTATGTCCTGGGCATGGAGTTATATGGAGTCCTCTAGTGGCCAAAAGCCTGTGTTTGCATGGGCAGCGCTAT
The DNA here is from genome assembly GCF_901001165.1 of Salmo trutta. Lineage (NCBI taxonomy): Eukaryota > Metazoa > Chordata > Actinopteri > Salmoniformes > Salmonidae > Salmo > Salmo trutta. The sequence goes on from NC_042963.1 coordinate 42,915,857, forward strand.
TGAGGACTTTCGCCATTTTGACAACACAGAAATCGCTCCTAGCCTCCCACGCATAGGCTACTTTCTGTCCCCAACACTAAAACTAAAATTGAAACTAACTAATATAAAAATTTAAAGGTTTTTAGTAAATCAAGTCTGAAAACGAACTAAAACTAAACTGAATTTCAAATACAAATCTACAAATGAATAGAAATAAACACTAATATTAAATCACAAAACGGTAATAAGTTTGCTTATACCAAAGTTGTTTCACTGTATTTTTGGACAAAGGCTCTTATCAATGTAAAGGGAAAGGAATGGAGAGAGTGCTGTAAGCGCTCTAACAGTCAAAGTGCAGAGGCAGACATGAACACAGACACACAAGCGCATACACACACACACACACACACACACACACGCATGCATGCAACGCAAGTGCATAAGTGCACACACGCACATAAGTGCACACACACACACACACACACACACACACACACACACACACACACACACACACACACACACACACACACACACATAATCATAAGTACTGTATACATCAGCCAAACACTTTCATCACATACTGAATACCATAGTTTTGATTGGACTGCATAAACCCTCAATATCTTTGAGCTATTTAAGACAAAAGATTTATAACAAAATAGGCTTAGTCTGATACCCAAAATAACTTGATATATACGTGCTTGTATCACAATTTCCTATCTGATTCAAGGACAATTGGTGTAAAATGGACAGAAGAAGTTGAGCAATAAGGACACAAGGACAGGTTTTCCCTAGTTAGATTACTTTGGGATTGAGGTTGATTAACAAGAATGAAACAATGAAACAATTCCTGTGTTTCTGACCTCCAGGTTTTAGTTTCTAAGTAAGAACAAATATAAATGTAGGACAATCACAAAACAGGCTAATTTATATGTAATTATAATGAATTTTCTTCTTTCAAAAGTCCTTTAAGATGTAAAGGACTAACAAAATGATCAGAAAGTAACAAGACATTATCACATTTGTCAACAACTTTGTCATGAATAGGAACTATAATTGAAATCATTCTGTTTGCAAACAATTTCCTGTGTAACCTATTTTTGTGTCCTCTGTTCTGAATATTTCAGACTATAATAAAAGCAAATTCTATCCTGTCAAACAATTACCTCCAACAGTCAACAGACATTGATTTGCTGTTTTCCATTCTGGCTACTAGATTAGCATGTTAATATTGATCTGTTTTGGTGACTGACAGTTCCAATACAAACAGCCTAAAATCTGATTCATGAAATTCACATAAATTCATCCTTCCAGATTAGGGATTAGGGCTCTGCTACTCAGGTTTAACATCTGCTCTCTGCCTGAAGTAGTGGGCTAGCTAACTCCTGGCCTGTATAATTTTCTATTAACAAAAGCCAGTTAGGGACACACTGTTGCTTAACAGGTTTATTGTGACACGCTCTGTGCAGGACAAAGTGTGACAATGACAGAGTGTGTAGTATGGTGGTACTTGGTTGTTTTTGGTTCACCAAATAAAGACAACAAAAAAAGAGAATGTTGAGCAGGAACTTTAAAAAAAGATAACTATCTAAACATAGATTGCCTCCCACTCCTAAAAATATTCTCAAGAAAGAAACATTAGAATCACTGTGCTAGCCCACTTCTAAAGAGGAACGTAAATGCCACTCAGGTATTGCACTAGAAGCTGAGGTGCAAAGGATTGTGGGTAGGCTACCTGTGGAGGTCAAATAATGGTAAATGATCGATTATGCCCTGAGAATGCTGTGGCAGCTGTGTCTGGTCTGCAGACATCAAAGCTTTTATATGACCTGTTTAGCTGCAACATTAATAAGATGGAGAGCTGTCAACAATGAGTAGTATCCCATTAGCTGGTTGGTGAAGACATACAGTACAATCATCATTAGTGTTACTCTCGAGCCTTCAAAGGATCTGTAGCTGTGGCACAAATGAGGTTAGCACTTGACAATGTGCGTTCTAATGAAATGTGTGGTTTATAAAAAGGAAACTAGCTTGCTCTGCACCTAGCCCTGCAGTATGGATTATTGCACATCCAAACAAATGCAGTTCAGAAAAAGTCAGTGTTTAATAGCTGGAGTTGCCCCTCCTCCGGAAGACGGAGAATTGTGCATTTTTCAAACACCTGAAACAGCTTTTTCTTGCAATCTAGAGCCATAATCATTATGCATAGGTTATCTAAGCACACATCTTTACCTGTTCAACTGCCGTTTTAATTAATGATGCACATTATCCTTTAAAAACTGTTATCCCTTATGAATTTAGTACAACTTCCACACTGGTATATAGTGTTGCACAGTATACCAAAACTTCGGTACTTTTCGATACTAGAACATGAAAAACGTTTCGGTACTAGAATTTTTGTAACTTTCGGTACTTCTGTCAAATGTGTCTCACGGATCAAGCCTGTCTTGCAGCACAGTCAACCCTTTATTATAGAGGGCACCGTGCCTGCTCCACTTACTCACTGCCATCCTACACTGGGAGTCTGGTCTGCATCATGTTAGTTCCTTACTCATGCTTCAGTGAAGATAAAACACTTGAATAATAAGACACTGAATGTAGAAATGTTGAAACTTAATTTTAATCGAAGAAGATACAGGTAGCTTCCAGCTTTATAGGCTGCTCTGCTAGATTACAGCTGAAGCTAACATCAATTCACCACCCTTGTACTTTGTTGTGGAAGGCAAACCATAATGCGAAATATGCTGATTTCAAAGCTGATTGCCACCAAAAACGTTATTAATTCACTTATTTGGTCGCTCTCTCTCACCTTTCTCCCAAAGATGATCTATTGCCTCAGCGAACTGACTGTACTCCGACAGGCCGCCCCCTTCTTACCTTGTGAATTAACTTTTTAGTGACAGGGGGCAGTATTCGGAAATTCAGATGAATGACGTGCCCAAATTAAACTGCTGCTACTCAGGCCCAGAATGTAGGACATGCATATTATTAGTATATTTGGATAGAAAACACTCTGCAGTTTCTAAAACTGTTTGAATGATGTCTGTGAGTATAACAGAACTCATATGGCAGGCAAAAACCTGAGAAAAATCCAACCAGGAAGTGTGGAAATCTGAGGTTTGTAGTTTTTCAAGTGATTCCCTATCCAGTATACAGTGTCAATGGGGTCATTTTGCACTTCCTAAGGCTTCCACTAGATGTCAACAGTCTTTAGAACGTTGTTTCATGCTTCTACTGTGAATGGGGAGAGAATAAGAGCTCCTGGAAGTAGATGAGGGAGAAAATGACATGAGCTCAGTGGCGCGCGCTCCCATGAGAGGTAGCTGTGTTCCTTTTCTTTTTTGAAGACAAAGAAATCGTCCGGTTGGAATATTATGGAAGATTTATGATAAAAACATCCTAAAGATTGATTCTATACATCGTTTGACATTCTATACATCGTCTGTAATATAACTTTTTAAACTTTTCGTCTGAACTTAACTGCGCGAGCACAGTGCATTTGGAGTACTCTACCGAACGTGCAAACAAAAAGGAGGTATTTGGACCTATATATGGACTTTATCGAAACAAATGAACATTTATTGGGGAACTGGGAATCCTGGGAGTGCATTCTGACGAAGATCATGAAAGGTAAGTGAATATTTCTAATGTTATTTCTGAGTTTTGTTGACTCCACAAAATGGCGAGTTTGGTTTCGTCTCTGAGCGCTGTACTCAGATTATTGCAAAGTGTGCTTTCGCTGTAAAATTTTTTTGAAATCTGACACAGCGGTTGCATTAAGGAGAAGTGTATCTATAATTCTTTGAATAATAGTTTAATATTTTATCAATGTTTATTGTAAATTGATGTGCTCATTCACCAGATGTTTTGGGAGGCAAAACATTTCTGAACATTACACGCCAATGTAAAATGGTTTTTTTGGATATAAATATGAACTTTATCGAGCAAAACATACATGTATTGTGTAACATGAAGTGCTATGAGTGCCATCTGATGAAGATCATCAAAGGTTAGTGATTAATTTTAGCTGTATTTCTGGTTTTTGTGACGCTTCTCCTTGCTTGGAAAATGGCTGTGTGGTTTTTCTTGTCTCGGCGCTATCCTAACATAATCTAATGTTATGCTTTCGCCGTAAAGCCTTTTTGAAATCGGACAATGTGGTTGGATTAACGAGAAGTTCATCTTTAAAATGGTGTAAAATAGTTGTATGTTTGAGAAATTTGAATTATGAGATTTTTGTTATTTTGAATTTGGCGCACTGCTATTTCACTGGCTGTTGAATAGTGTGTCCCGTAGGTGGGACGCTAGCGTCCCACATTTCCCAGAGAGGTTAAGTCATACCTGTTAAAGAGACAGCGCACATTTTTATAAAATAAGCTATTTCTACCCAAATGTTGTTACATCAGTGGAATAAAATATGTCATAAATGGAAGGGAGACAGATTGTTTGTGATCTGTTGCCCCATGAAATCAGCCAAAACAAGCTCAATAAATCAATGCATGCACAAACTCTTATTGAATATGCATTCACCTGTATTGTGGATAGGCCGAGGCTGCATCTTGATTTACCCAGTTTATCAATAGAGATTTACCTTCCAAATAATATTTTTGCATTATGTTATGTAGTTAGAATGGTAAAAACAAAGTCAAATTGATTGTATTATTGATTAATTAATGCATTCATGGCTGTCTATGATAAATGTTTAATGTAAAAGCAATTCAAATGTAATGATATTGAACTCAAAAGATGCCCAACGATTGAACAAAGCAGTAACTTTGTTTATCTGTCTGGATCAAGTGCCATTCTGTGACTTTGGCTAGCATACCTTATTTTTTTGCCATGGTATCGATTATAGTGATACTAAATCTGGTATCAAAGTCAAACTTCTGGTATCATGACAACACTACTGGTATATAGTATCAGAAAGTATTTTAGCAACCTTGCTAACAGGCATGCCAGCTAAGATAGACAAGCTACTCTAACTTGATTGACAGGCTTGGTAGCTAGTTATGAGGTTGGGAGATTGAAAACCTATCTAGCTGGCTAGCTTTTTATTTTTATTTCACCTTTATTTAACCAGGTAGGCCAGTTGAGAACAAGTTCTCATTTACAACTGCCACCTGGCCAAGATAAAGCAAAGCAGTGTGACAAAAACAACAACACAGAGTTACACATGGGATAAACAAACGTACAGTCAATAACACAATAGAAACATCTGTATACAGTGTATGCAAATGAAGTAAGGGGGTAAGGCAATAAATAGGCCAATAGTGGTTAAGTAATTACAATTTAGCAATTTACACTGGAGTGATATATGTGCAGATGAGGATGTGCAAGTAGAAATACTTGTGTGCAAAAGAGCAGAAAAACAAAAACAAATATGGGGATGAGGTAGGTAGTTGGTTGGATGGGCTATTTACAGATGGGCTGTGTACAGCTGCAGCGATTGGTAAGCTGCTCTGACAGCTGACGCTTAAAGTTCGTGAGGGAGATATAAGTCTCCAACTTCAGTGATTTTTGCAATTTGTTCCAGTCATTGGCAGCAGAGAACTGGAAGGAGAGGTGGCCAAAGGAGGTGTTGGCTTTGGGGATGACCAGCTAAAGCCAACTTCATAATATTGCTAGGTGGCTTTACAGAGAAACAAGAAGGAATCAATAGGCTACATAGCTTGATCAAATTCATTTACAAACATACCTCCTGCTTGTCCTGCTTAAATCAACTCAACACTCTCTCTGCTCCTCCACTGACGATAGTGTCTGCACACACTAGAGTATTTAGCGTCCTGCTTAGCATATCTTTACTTCGTGGTGCATCTTGAAAGGAACCACTTAGGGATGGATCGAAATTCACAGAATGGTTACCTGGAGGAAAATGGGGGAGGGTCATGCTTTTCAATTTCAGTCAAGGGGAGTGTTTAGTATTTTTTTTAAATCTAGTCCAGAGGACTCTCATGTGATATGTAATTGATGAAATGTCAATGTTGTTTAGAATTACTTGCTTATTAGGCTATATATTGATGTGTGCCCGATGCTGCCCCTGCTGTGTAGTGCTAAGGTGGCAGTTAAGGAGCAGAGTCAAATGGTTTCTTCAGATTTTTTTATTTATTAGGCCTAGTCCAAAAAATTCAATATCTTGCGTGTGACCTAGCCTATAGCCTATGTTTTGTTCAGTTTTAGAAGGAGCAAGCGAAGATGAGAAGGAGGACTGGAGGTCAACTTTGATCGCTTGCGACCATTATAATTGATTTTATTAAAAACAATATGTTCCTTGCCCATAATGTAGTTTTTGACCTCACAATAAGCCAGATTTTAGTAACTTACATTGTGGTGCTGAAACTTAAAGCAACAGCCGCTGCAAAATCAATCGGAAAAGGACAGCTCATGGTTCTGAAAGTAGGAACATTTGATTAGGCATAATTCATTTCAACCATCTTCATTTTAATTAGACTTTACTAAAAACAAGAGGACTTTGTGTTGGAGCCTATTACTTCCTATTTAAGAAATAAGAGGTAGGTCTACCTGTTTGACAGATGAAATTAGGTCATAGGCTGCTATATCAATAGATTTGTCAGTCAATTCCGCCACCCACCATGCACTCTTTAAATAGCCTATCTCCTTGTCAGTGAAGGGCTGTTAAGTTAAAACCAAGACTCAAATTGAGGGGTTATGCCATAGGCCTACCTTTTAGTAAATAAAATGTGAAAAGAGATTTTAAAGAAAATAAAGTGGTCTGCAATGTTTTATGCTAGAAACAAGCTGTAAAATATCCGGGAAAGACGTGACACTGATGCATATGGGGATATCATTATTTAGTTTCTTTGACATTCAGAGGCTTACTTTGCTTGGGCAGTCATTTAATTCTGTCACTATCAATTGATTAAGCTATTCACTTTCTGTACAATACAAGATGTTTAAACTCAGACAGTTTTTAGGGAAACACTTGTAACCTCCTCTCATTGGATTAAGCCATGGAAGAAGAGTAGCCAGGAGATAAAGCTAACATTTTTCTGTGTCGGTAGGCCTGCTCTTTTGGTAGGCCTAACTTTTGAAAGTACCATGCTCAGATTCCTAATGACATCTCACATTTTATTATTTGCAAACAGGGATAGTTTCATTGCAAACAAGACACACTGATTTGGCATTAGAGAAATATGATAAGATGAACACATAGGCCTATCTCTCCGTTCATTCTTAGCCTATAATTTCACAAATTTGTGTGGTATAAAAAAGAAAAATCTGGTATGTAAAATGACATAGAACTGCATTATATGTTTATAAAAGGCAGTCAGTGTGCCAGGAAAAAAGTGGCAGGTAGCCTAGCACTTAAGAACGTTGGGCCAGTAACTGAAAGGTCGGCGGTTTGAATCCCCCAGCCAACTAGGTGAAAAATATGTCAATATGCCCTTGAGCAAGGCACTTAACCCTAATTGCTCTGGATAAGAGTGTTTGCTAAATTACTAAAATGTACATATAAAATGTGTGCTCCTTCTGCAAAATACTTTGACAGATCATTTTATAAATAATTATGATATATGATTTATAAAAAGGGTTTAAAAATTAAGTTCAGTAATTCATTTAAAAACATAACATATCTGTGGAGGCACGTGCCCTTGTGCCCCCTATGGGCATGACGCCTCTGTAAACAAACACATGAGCACATGCGCACGCGCACACACACACACACACACACACACACACACACACACACGATTCTATACCCGCATCACCATACCTGTGGTACACAGCAACACTAAGTCTCACAGACACTGCCAACTGTCTGCACTTTCAAACAAAGTGAAAGAGAGAGATAGAGAGGGATGCCACCAGATCAAAGTGTGTGATTGGTTTGCTGACAGGGTGGGAGCAGGGTGGTGCCTGTTATCTGGGAAGTTGGTTCAACGGTTGGGACCCCAGATGGCAGCACACCTGTAGGGCTCAGCTCAGATAGACAACCCTCCAGGCCTCTACAAGCATCCAAATCTCCTTGCCTCTCTCCCTGAATGGCGTCCCCTCTAACAATGTCTCCAACTGTTCAGACCGCTTCCTCTGACAGACAGATGTGCCACTACCAACTTCAATGTGTTCTTAATTATTAGTTAGGCCTACTATAAAAAATGTAGTCCAAGTTTTTTTGTAGCTATTATAAATTGGGATTCATTTCAACAAGTTAGTAAAAAAAAATGGCAATAACGCAGGTGTTCCAGTTGATGAAATATAATATAAAATATAAAATCTAAATATAGGACAAAACACACATCACGACAAGAGAGACAACACAATACTACATAAGGAGACCTAAGACAATAACATAGCAAGGCAGCAACACATGACAACACAGCATGGTAGCAACACAACATGACAACAACATGGTAGCAACACAACATGGTAGCAGCACAAAACATGGTATAAACATTATTGGGCACAGACAACAGCACGAAGGGCAAAAAGGTAGAGACAACAATAAATCACGCAAAGCAGCCACAACTATCAGTACGAGTGTCCATGATTGAGTCTTTGAATGAAAAGATTGAGATAAAACTGTCCAGTTTGAGTGATTGTTGCAGCTCGTTCCAGTCATGCAGCAAACTGAAAAGACGAGCGACCCAGGGATGTGTGTGCTTTGGGGACCTTTAACAGAATGTGACTGGCAGAACAGGTGTTGTATGTGGAGGATGAGGGCTGCAGTAGATATCTCAGATAGGGGGGAGTGAGGCCTAAGAGGGTTTTATAAATAAGCATCAACCAGTGGGTCTTGCGACGGGTATACAGAGATGACCAGTTTACAGAGGAGTATAGAGTGGAGTGATGTGTCCTATAAATCTTCTTATGGATAGCCCCCTTTCCTTCAATTATCGCCTAAAATGACATACCCAAATCTAACTGCCTGTAGCTCAGGCCCTGAAGCAAGGATATGCATATTCTTGGTACCATTTGAAAGGAAACACTTTGAAGTTTGTGGAAATGTGAATTGAATGTAGGAGAATATAACACAATAGATCTGGTAGAAGAAAAAAAAACAACGTTTTTTTCTACCACCATCTTTGAAATGCATCAGAAATGTCCCACTTATAGCCATCACTCTGGTTGTAATTCCGATGTTGTCCACAAGATGGCAGCAGTGTATGTGCAAAGACGAATAACTTGAAGTATGAGCACACTACATGACATTTAGTGTGAAGTCACCCAGGTACATTTGGGCCAATCGTGAAGGAGACATTTGCATTCATATTACATTTTTCTGCAAGAATATTGTCAAATCTGTATACTTGGACTTTGATTTAGCTTTTCCAGTATTAGTAGCCATATTATAAGTTCAACATTTGCAAAACAACCAGTTTTCATAACTTCATAACTCTGAATATTCTTTGAATTTTTGTCCAAAAGGAAAATGCATGCTGTCGCACAAGGTTAGCAGCCCCATTTTGCGACAGATACAGGGTTTCCGGATACTCCCGTAAAGTCCAGCTCATTGGCTATCTAGCTGGCTTTGTTTGATCCCAATTGGTGCTTATTTGACAAAGTTAGAGTTGATCAAGTGAAGACCGCTTGCGTCATCGGCGTCGCTCTCTGACCAAATTTGGTATCCTATAGGATATACTACACCCCTAATGATATAGTTAAGTCTGGTTACATTCTAGGATCTCTGAGGAATACATACAAACTGGTTGAAAGAACGTTGACTGGTTGAAACAACGGTTAGGGTTAGATTTTCACAGATTCCTTTCTTTGCAAATTGAACGAGTGGAAATACATAATTGATCGTGCATGCTATATGGACCTTTTTAGGATATTAAAAAATGATTTTATCTAACAAAACGACACTTCATGTTATCTCTGGGACCCTTTGGATGATACATCAGATCAAGACTTCAGAATGTAAGTATACATTTCACCTTCAGAGGTGAATTTATCAAACTTATAATTTTTTTACATTTTAATCATTTAGCAGATGCTCTTATCCAGAGCGACTTACAGTAGTGAGTGCATACATTTCATACATTTTTTTTTCTTTTTTTCCCCCCGTACTGGTCCCCCGTGGGAATTGAACCCACAACCCTGGCGTTGCAAACACCATGCTTTACCAACTGAGCCACACGGGACCTGTGGCTCAGTTGTGTTTTGTTGTTAGGAGCTCTCCTCAAACAATATAATGGCATTTTTTCACAGTAATAGCTACTGTAAATTGGACAGTGCAGTTATACTAACAAGAATTTAAGCTTTCAGCCGATATAAGACACTTATATGTACTGACATTTGTTGTTTCTCTAAAATCTGCGATCTTGACACAAGGCGCTGCATGATTACTAACTGTCCCGTTGACAGGACGCCGATCCCTAAGAAGTCCTATAAGGCAAATCTGATGGCCGAATGGTAAAGAACATCTAGCCACTCAAGAGCACCCTTACCAATCTATAAATTATGTCTCCATAATCTAGCATGGGTAGGATGGTAATCTGAATCAGGGTTAGTTTGGCAGCTGGGGTGAAAGAGGAGCGATTACGATCGAGGAAACCAAGTCTAGATTTAACTTTAGCCTGGAGCTTTGATATTTGTTTTGATATATGTGCTGAGAGAAGGACAGTGTACTGTCTAGCCATACTCCCAAGTACTTGTATGAGGTGACTACCTCAAGCTCTAAACCCTCAGAGGTAGTAATCACATCTGTGGGGAGAGGGGCATTCTTCTTACCAAACCACATGACCTTTGTTTTGGAGGTGTTCAGAACAAGGTCAAGGGTAAAGAAAGCTTGTTGGACACTAAGAAATGTTGTTGTAGAGCATTTAACACAAAATCCGGGGAGGGGCCAGCTGAGTATAAGACTGTATCACCTGCATATAAATGGATGAGAGAGCATCATACTGCCTGAGCTATGTTGTTGATGTAAATTGAGAAGAGCGTGGGGCCTAGGATTGAGCCTTGGGGTACTCCCTTGATGACAGGCAGTGGCTGAGACAGCAGATTTTCAGATTGTATAAACTGCACTCTTTGAGAGAGATAGTTAGCAAACCAGGCCAAAGACCCCTCAGAGACACCAATACTCCTTAGCTGGCCCACAAGAATGGAATAGTCTACCGTATCAAAAGCTTTGGCCAAGTCAATGAAAATAGCAGCATCAGTATTCAAAACACTCTTCCTTAACCACGTCTCAGTAATGACCAACACATCTGGATTGGAGCTGTGAACCCACACTTTCAATTGATCCATTTTAGCTAATAAGCTTCTAATGTGCAGAAAAACCCAGGCTTTTATGAGAGCAAAAATCAGTGAAGCAGATATCAGAGCACAAGTCAGAATTGGGGCTAGCAACAGTAGATGGGCCAGGGTGTACATGCACATTTCCAGATATCATCAACAGTAATACAATCAAGGCACGGCATAGGAAAAGGAAAGCTCTGCAGTGCTGATTTATGACATCTGAATGTGCATCAAATGGCAACAAGATCATATTGTACAGCAATTTCATCAGGTAACATGAATACAAAGCCGGTGAGAGGTGGTTAGAATAGGATGGGAGGCCAAAAGTCTGTGTAACCAATAGAGAGTCCGAGTCCCACGGTTGGGTAAAGAAAGTTCGTAGTCAACAAAGCATGCAGGAGTCATGAGGCAAATAGTAAAATGCACAAGAAAAAAAAAATATATATAACGACTTGGGGTTAGCCATTGTAAGATCAAAGTCACTCGCCCCAACAGTACCTGTGCGGTGGAGGCGAGCGACGGGAGTAGGTGTCACACCCACTTGGGAGAAGCTTTTATTTCTGGATTTCAGATTTCTTGTAGAAAATGCCAGTGGATGGTCTCTGCACAGCAGGCGCCGGCTTCAAGACCTGTGGATTTGGGTGGGGTAGCCTGCCATTTGTTGGGCTCAAAGGCTTCAACACCTCTCGCTTCACACGTCAGTGCTAATTGAAGTTGTATCTCTTTGTCCTAGCAAGCTTGGTAGCCTTAGCATTCAGTCCTTATAAAGTAAAATGTATGATTGTAATATATTTTTCTTCTTCTCTTTTGAAAGTAAAAAATAGCTTCAGACTAAGCATTACTCACTCAGTTCCAGGTTGGATGGTGTTTTCAGGTTTCTGTTTGTTTGCTAGAGCATTTGCTGTATAGTTTGGGAATAATAATCCTTGGGTGTAGGAGGCATTCCAGGTAATTCCAGGTAATTCCGTCCAAAATCAGGTTGCAGGTTTGGAGTTTTGATTAGGAGTGAAGATTATGTTATTTAGGGTAGCATCCTGTATATGTCCCTGCCAAAAAATCTTAGTTTGTCTAACTCTATCTATTTTTTAAAAAAGATGCTGAAAAATGTGGGAGCTCATCTGCTCATGACCTCTCCCTCTCCCTCTGGGTAGTATTACTTCTGGGTAATACTAATAACTTCCTAGTATTTCCAACCACTTATTGAATGGAAGAAAAACGAAAAGAGAAAGTAATTTAAAGCATTTATTTCCCAGCAGCAAGAGCAGTCACTCAGTGCTTTACTCATGAGGCATGAGCGTACAGTAAAGTGTCATAGTGTTCTAGTGATAGCCATCTATTGTCTATTTGCTGAGTCCAGAGGCCTCCACTCAGATTTTGTGGCATGTGATAGTCTGCCAGCCAGCCCCGGAGATTGTCATGGTGGAATTTAGGGTTAATTATTTTCCTGATATTTTACAAATGTTGCATCCTGAGAATAAATCACTTTGTTTCTGAAATATAGTAGAGCCTATTTGTATAATTAGTAGGCTTACACATATATACTTTTCATAATATTTTCCCTAACATTATTAGCCTACCTCATCTTTCTCTCTCTATTGTTGCTTCATTCCTTCTTCGCTTTCAACAGTTCAATTAAATAAGTTTCATTGTCCTTATCTTCATCATTCTAATGACATCCTTGAATAATATACGACTAGAATTAGATGCAGATGGCTTTCACTTCTCTTCACGAATATTGAATGGTTATGGGTCTGAATACACTGAGGGAAAAAAGTATTTGATCCCCTGTTGATTTTGTACATTTGCCCACTGACAAAGAAATGATCAGTCTATAATTTTAATGGTAGGTTTATTTGAATAGTGAGAGACAGATTAACAACAAAAAAATCCAGAAAACCGCATGTCAAAAATTTTATAAATTGATTTGCATTTTAATGAGGGAAATAAGTATTTGACCCCTCTGCAAAACATGACTTAGTACTTGCTGGCAAAACCCTTGTTGGCAATCACAGAGGTCAGACGTTTCTTGTAGTTGGCCACCAGGTTTGCACACATCTCAGGAGGGATTTTGTCCCACTCCTCTTTGCAGATCTTCTCTAAGTCATTAAGGTTTCGAGGCTGACGTTTGGCAACTCAAACCTTCAGCTCCCTTCACAGATTTTCTATGGGGTTAAGGTCTGGAGACTGGCTAGGCCACTCCAGGACCTTAATGTGCTTCTTCTTGAGCCACTCCTTTGTTGCCTTGGCCGTGTGTTTTGGGTCATTGTCATGCTGGAATACCCATCCACGACCCATTTTCAATGCCCTGGCTGAGGGAAGGAGGTTCTCACCCAAGATTTGACGGTACATGGCCCCGTCCATCATCCATTTGATGCGGTGAAGTTGTCCTGTCCCCTTAGCAGAAAAACACCACCAAAGCATAATGTTTCCACCTCCATGTTACATGCTGGGATGGTGTTCTTGGGGTCATAGGCAGCATTCCTTCTCCTCCAAACACGGCGAGTTGAGTTGATGCCAAAGAGCTCCATTTTGGTCTCATCTGACCACAACACTTTCACCCAGTTGTCCACTGAATCATTCAGATGTTCATTGGCAAACTTCAGACGGGCATGTATATGTGCTCTCTTGAGCAGGGGGACCTTGCGGGCGTTGCAGGATTTCAGTCCTTCACGGCGTAGTGTGTTACCAATTGTTTTCTTGGTGACTATGGTAAGATTCAAAAGGCACTCGCACATCTGAGCAGTCTTGTTGCAGGTGCATGGCAACAATTAAAGCAATTAAAACAGGATGAAGGAAACCGCACACTGCTCTTGATAGTATCACTGGTATTTAATAAGCTTACGTATCGGCCCAACGGCCTTCGTCAGAGCTTTTGTGAATTTTCGAAAACAGCACCTCTATGTAGACCTAGCCCCACCCACATCCGTTCCACATATGGAAAGGAGTTGGAGGCTAAGGAAAAATAAAAAAGTGCTACCAAACATAACAATATGCATTTCACAAATATTACAAGTGTATAGACTAGACGCACCAAACACGTCCATAAAATCACAACGAGGACATAGCAAGTTTTCATTAATCATTGGGTACATCATACGAAAAAAAAACAAAGTAATCTTAAATAGGAACATATTTTAAATTCACAACATAACATACATAGGCATTTCATCATTAAGTCCTTTAGGAAATAATGTCTGGAGGGTGAAAATCCAAAAACATTCTCTTTTGCTCAGAGTATTATTAATATCACCTCCCCTGTCTGATATCTTGACTTTCTCTATGCCACAAAATCTAAAGGTATAAATGTCATGCTTTAGGTCATGTACTGCGACTGGATAATCCCTGTCGTTTCTCCTGATTGAACTTTTGTGTTCACTAATTCTCTGTTTGAGAGAGCGGGAGGTTTTACCGACATAGCAGAGCCCACATGGACATTTAATAATGTAAATAACATGGGTGGTGGTACACGTAATGATATCATTTATTTGAAACCGTTTTCCTGTGTGTGGGTGGCAGACATATTCACACTTCATCATATTGTTGCACTGTGCGCATCCTCTACATTTATAGCTACCATTTGGTAGAGGGCGTAAAAGAGCCTGGCTGATTTTCTTTCGTGGCTGGCAGTTGGCATGAACCAATTTATCGCGTAAATTGCGACCTCTCCTATATACAATGAGTGGTGGATTCTTAAATTCAGCCGGCAAAGCTGGGTCCGATGATAAAATATGCCAGTGTTTCTTAACCACACCTCCCACTTTTCGCGAATTCAAAGTATATGTGGTTGTGAACATAACGGAGTGTTCTTTTGCTTTAGCGGGTCTTTTTTGTAACAATTCATCTCGTGTTTTTCCCAATGCCAAATGAAGAGCTTCATCCACACATTGTGGCGAATAGCCTCTTCTTAGAAACCTAGTGCGCATCTCCGCTGCTTTTTCTAGATAATCATCATTGGAGTAGCATATACGGCGCAGTCTGAAAAACTGGCTTCTAGGAAGTCCTCTTTTTAATGGCTCAGGATGGAAGCTGTCCCCCTGTAATAGAGTATTTCTGTCTGTTTCTTTTCGATACAGAGTTGTAAACAGGGTTCCATTTGATTTCTCAATCCACATATCGAGGTAATGAACGCGTTGAGTGTCACTTTCAATAGTAAATTTGAGATTGGGATCCATGTCATTGAGTAGTGCCATAAAATCTGACAGCTCTTGTTCAGTTCCTTCCCATATGCAAAAAATGTCGTCAATATATCGATACCACTTCAGGATTTTGTTCAAAAATGGATTTTCGTTTATGTTATTGACAAAACGTTCTTCAAATAGACCCACATAAAGGTTAGCATAGCTCGGAGCGAATGTGGAACCCATCGCCGTTCCATTCGTTTGGAGGTAGTATTCATCATCAAACCTAAAATAGTTATACTTCAAAACGTATTCTGCCAGCTCTAAAATAAAGTTTGTTGGTGGATATTCATTAGTATCTCTGTCTCCCAAATAGTGAGCTAGTGCTGCCAGCCCCCCCGCATGGGGAATGCTGGTATATAGACTCTCGACATCTAATGTGACCAGAATACAGACTTCTTTCAAACCCGTTATTGGTGAGATCTTGTTTATGAAGTCTATAGAGTCTTTTACATATGATGGCAATGCTTGCACATGAGTTTTAATAAAAGCGTCTACAAAGTGGTGACTATGGTCCCAGCTGCCTTGAGATCATTGACAAGATCCTCCCGTGTAGTTCTGGGCTGATTCCTCACCGTTCTCATGATCATTGCAACCCCACAAGGTGAGATCTTGCATGGAGCCCCAGGCCGAGGGATATTGACAGTTCTTTTGTGTTTCTTCCATTTGCGAATAATCGCACCAAATGTTGTCACCTTCTCACCAAGCTGCTTGGCGATGGTCTTGTAGCCCATTCCAGCCTTGTGTAGGTCTACAATCTTGTCCCTGACATCCTTGGTGAGCTCTTTGGTCTTGGCCATGGTGGAGAGATCTGATTGATTGCTTCTGTGGACATGTGTCTTTTTTACAGGTAACAAGCTGCGGTTAGGAGCACTCCCTTTAAGAGTGTGCTCCTAATCTCAGCTCGCTACCTGTATAAAAGACACCTGCGAGCCAGAAATCTTTCTGATTGAGAGGGGGTCAAATACTTATTTCCCTCATTAAAATGCAAATCAATTTATAACATTTTTGACATGCGTTTTTCTGGATATTTTTGTTGTTATTCTGTCTCTCACTGTTCAAATAAACCTACCATTAAAATTATAGACTGATCCTTTCTTTATCAGTGGGCAAACATACAAAATCAGCAGGGGATCAAATACTTTTTTCCCCCACTGTATGTACATACGGTCACTGTGGAGACGACGTCGTCGATGCACTTATTGATGAAGCCGGTGACAGAGGTGGTACACCTCAATTCCATGGGATGAATCCTGGAACATATTCCAGTCTGTGCTAGCAAAACAGTCCTGTAGCGTAGCACTCGCGTCATTGGACCACTTCCGTATTGAGCGAGTCACTGGTACTTCCTGCTTTAGTTTTTGCTTGTAAGCAGGAATCAGGACGATAAAATTATGGTCAGATTTGCCAAATTGAGGGTGAGGGAGAGCTTTGTATGTGTCTCTGTGTGTGAAATAAAGGTGGTCTAAAGTTTTTTTTCCTCTGGTTGCACATGCTGGTAGAAATGAGGTAAAACATATTTAAGTTTGTCTACATTAAAGTCCCCGGTTACTAGGAGCACCGCTTCTGGATGAGCATTTTCTTGTTTACTTATGATATACAGCTCGATGAGTGCGGGCTTAGTGCCAACTTTGTGGTGGTAAGTAGACGGCAACGAAAAATATAGATGAAAACTTTCTTGGTAGATGGTGTGGTCTACAGCTTATGATGAGGAGTATTTCTGTCTGTAATAAAACCCTTTTGTGGGGAAAAACTCACTCCGATTGGCTGGGCCTGGCTCCCCATTTTGTTCACTATAATTTACCGGTTTCTCACAGTTAATTATCCCGGGAGTGGTTTTGTGCTGTAAATTCCGGTAAATCTCAGTAACCGGGTTCCCGCCATTCAACCCTAGTGGAACTATGCTGTCATTGTAGCATGGTACAAATGATAACCTTTAGACCATGTTACTAACGTAACACCAGATCATGCATGTCTCATTAGTGTTCGTGCCTTGAGGTGACAGGAATTTCTTATTCTATCTTGTACTATTAGTATGGCTTCTCCGTTCTAATTCTGGTAGATAGTGTATGTGCCCACCACGCTGTGTGTAGACGACCACAGAGAGATGCGGCAAACCAGAGTGAGATTCCTCCCAGAAAGAGCTGTTTAAAGAATGCATCAGTTCCATCTGAAGGTCATGCAGGGTACTGCATATCCAACAGATATTTTGCACAGGCTTCTCTCTTCGTCATTGTGTGGACTTACTCCTTTGTTCCAACAAGAGGACATTCATTAAGTGTTGCACTGTATCCTCAGTGGAATGATAGAGAAGTATGTCGTTATATGTAGAAAATCCCCATCAATGACTGACCATTCAGAGACTTGTTCTCAGAGGAATTTAAAAAGGGCTGCATGTCATTGACCAGAGGTCCTCCGTGCTATGAATCCAGTTTGTTTGTTGCGAATAGAATTTTTGGTTTGAGAACCAGCTTTGGTGTTGGCAGACACGTCTTTCACATGCACACACATGCTGCACCAGTTGGGGTGGATGTTCAAAGTGCCTGGCACCTGATCAGACTGATTTTCCCATGAAGCCAATTGTGAGGTAAAGTGACTTGAACTGATTGTCGGGTGATAAGTAGCCTAAGCAAATAGCCGTTTCACTGTAACAAGGAAAAGAGAGCCATTACAACAGACTGGAGGTCTGCAATACCATAACCCCAGATAATGCATGTTGATAAGACTTGAAAACAGGTCTTTCCTGAATGCCATGCCATTCTACAGAAATGGGGCAGAATAACGTGCAAGGCTGGCATGTGTCCTAGAGTTCAGCAAGTCAAACCCAGCTCCATGGAAAACTATGACAATCACCCACATCTTCTTCTGACATATCACTGGGAAATGGCATAATACATTGTATGCGTATCAGTGTGAAGGCTACAAACTCTTGGGAGGTGTATATATGGCCATAAAGATTTCAGGAGTGAGTCATTTATATAGGGGCCTATATGTCCCTTATGGCACAAACAGACCGGTAGGATTGTCGGGCGTCTGCCGGCCGAGAGTACTTTAGCGCCTCTCTCGCTAGAAGCCTGTGTTTCAGACATAAGGAAGTGGATGGCTGCAAACGTTCTAATTTTAAACTCGGACAAAACAGAGATGCTTGTTCTCGGTCCCAAGAAACAAAGAGATCTTCTGTTGAATCTGACAATTAATCTTGATGGTTGTACAATCGTCTCAAATAAAACTGTGAAGGACGTCGGCGTTACTCTGGACCCTGATCTCTCTTTTGACGAACATATCAAGACTGTGTCAAGGACAGCTTTTTTCCATCTACGTAACATTGCAAAAATCAGACACTTTCTGTCCAAAAATGATGCAGAAAAATTAATCCATGCTTTTGTTACTTCTAGGTTAGACTACTGCAATGCTCTACTTTCCGGCTACCCGGATAAAGCAATAAATAAACTTCAGTTAGTGCTAAATATGGCTGCTAGAATCCTGACTAGAACCCAAAAATGTGATCATATTACTCCAGTGCTAGCCTCTCTACACTGGCTTCCTGTTAAGGCAAGGGCTGATTAAGGTTTTACTGCTAACCTACAAAGCATTACATGGGCTTGCTCCTACCTATCTTTCCGATTTGGTCCTGCCATACATACCTACACGTACGCTACGGTCACAAGACGCAGGCCTCCTAATTGTCCCTAAAATTTCTAAGCAAACAGCTGGAGGCAGGGCTTTCTCCTATAGAGCTCCATTTTTATGGAATGGTCTGCCTACCCATGTGAGAGACGCAGACTCGGTCTCAACCTTTAAGTCTTTACTGAAGACTCATCTCTTCAGTAGGTCATATGATTGAGTGTAGTCTGGCCCAGGAGTGTGAAGGTGAACGGAAAGGTTCTGGAACAACGAACCGCCCTTGCTGTCTCTGCCTGGCCGGTTCCCCTCTCTCCACTGGGATTCTCTGCCTCTAACCCTATTACAGGGGCTGAGTCACTGGCTTACTGGTGCTCTTCCATGCCATCCCTAGGAGGGGTGCGTCACTTGAGTGGGTTGAGTCACTGACGTGGTCTTCCTGTCTGGGTTGGCGCCCCCCCTTGGGTTGTGCCGTGGCGGAGATCTTTGTGGGCTATACTCGGCCTTGTCTCAGGATGGTAAGTTGGTGGTTGAAGATATCCCTCTAGTGGTGTGGGGGCTGTGCTTTGGCAAAGTGGGTGGGGTTATATCCTTCCTGTTTGGCCCTGTCCGGGGGTATCATCGGATGGGGCCACAGTGTCTCCTGACCCCTCCTGTCTCAGCCTCCAGTATTTATGCTGCAGTAGTTTGTGTCGGGGGGCTAGGGTCAGTCTGTTATATCTGGAGTATTTCTCCTGTCTTATCCGGTGTCCTGTGGGAATTTAAGTATGCTCTCTCTAATTCTTTCTTTCTTTCTCTCTCGGAGGACCTGAGCCCTAAGACCATGCCTCAGGACTACCTGGCATGATGACTCCTAGCTGTCCCCAGTCCACCTGGTAATGCTGCTGCTCCAGTTTCAACTGTTCTGCCTGCGGCTATGGAACCCTGACCTGTTCACCGGACGTGCTACCTGTCCCAGACCTGCTGTTTTCAACTCTCTAGACACAGCAGGAGCGGTAGAGATACTCTCAATGATCGGCTATGAAAAGCCAACTGACATTTACTCCTGAGGTGCTGACTTGTTGCACCCTCAACAACTACTGTGATTATTATTACACTGCTCAAAAAAATAAAGGGAACACTTAAACAACACATCCTAGATCTGAATGAAAGAAATAATCTTATTAAATACTTTTTTCTTTACATAGTTGAATGTGCTGACAACAAAATCACACAAAAATAATCAATGGAAATCCAATTTATCAACCCATGGAGGTCTGGATTTGGAGTCACACTCAAAATTAAAGTGGAAAACCACACTACAGGCTGATCCAACTTTGATGTAATGTCCTTAAAACAAGTCAAAATGAGGCTCAGTAGTGTGTGTGGCCTCCACGTGCCTGTATGAACTCCCTACAACGCCTGGGCATGCTCCTGATGAGGTGGCGGATGGTCTCCTGAGGGATCTCCTCCCAGACCTGGACTAAAGTATCTGCCAACTCCTGGACAGTCTGTGGTGCAACGTGGCGTTGGTGGATGGAGCGAGACATGATGTCCCAGATGTGCTCAATTGGATTCAGGTCTGGGGAACGGGCGGGCCAGTCCATAGCATCAATGCCTTCCTCTTGCAGGAACTGCTGACACACTCCAGCCACATGAGGTCTAGCATTGTCTTGCATTAGGAAGAACCCAGGGCCAACCGCACCAGCATATGGTCTCACAAGGGGTCTGAGGATCTCATCTCGGTACCTAATGGCAGTCAGGCTACCTCTGGCGAGCACATGGAGGGCTGTGCGGCCCCCCAAAGAAATGCCACCCCACACCATGACTGACCCACCGCCAAACCGGTCATGCTGGAGGATGTTGCAGGCAGCAGAACGTTCTCCACGGCGTCTCCAGACTCTGTCACGTCTGTCACGTGCTCAGTGTGAACCTTCTTTCATCTGTGAAGAGCACAGGGCGCCAGTGGCGAATTTGCCAATCTTGGTGTTCTCTGGCAAATGCCAAACGTCCTGCACGGTGTTGGGCTGTAAGCACAACCCCCACCTGTGGACGTCGGGCCCTCATACCACCCTCATGGAGTCTGTTTCTGACCGTTTGAGCAGACACATGCACATTTGTGGCCTGCTGGAGGTCATTTTGCAGGGCTCTGGCAGTGCTTCTCCTGCTCCACCTTGCACAAAGGCGGAGGTAGCGGTCCTGCTGCTGGGTTGTTGCCCTCCTACGGCCTCCTCCACGTCTCCTGATGTACTGGCCTGTCTCCTGGTAGAGCCTCCATGCTCTGGACACTACGCTGACAGACACAGCAAACCTTCTTGCCACAGCTCGCATTGATGTGCCATCCTGGATGAGCTGCACTACCTGAGCCACTTGTGTGGGTTGTAGACTCTGTCTCATGCTACCACTAGAGTGAAAGCACCGACAGCATTCAAAAGTGACCAAAACATCAGCCAGGAAGCATAGGAAATGAGAAGTGGTCTGTGGTCTCCACCTGCAGAACCACTCCTTTATTGGGGGTGTCTTGCTTATTGCCTATAATTTCCACCTGTTGTCTATTCCATTTGCACAACAGCATGTGAAATTTATTGTCAATCAGTGTTGCTTCCTAAGTGGACAGTTTGATTTCACAGAAGTGTGATTGACTTGGAGTTACATTGTGTTGTTTAAGTGTTCCCTTTATTTTTTGAGCAGTATATTTGACCATGCTGGTCATTTATGAACATTTGAACATCTTGGCCATGTTCTGTTATAATCTCCACCCGGCACAGCCAGAAGAGGACTGGCCACCCCTCATAGCCTGGTTCCTCTCTAGGTTTCTTCCTAGGTTTTGGCCTTTCTAGGGAGTTTTTCCTAGCCACCGTGCTTCTACACCTGCATTGCTTGCTGTTTGGGGTTTTAGGCTGGGTTTCTGTACAGCACTTTGTGACATCAGCTGATGTAAGAACGGCTATATAAATAAATTTGATTTGAACAGAGTGCCAGGTGCATTTTGAAAACCGAGTGCAAACCGATTTTCTATGTGGAAACGTGCAAAATGACATCCATCAGTCACCCACCGACGGGTGGTCTCTATAACACACTGCACCGCTAGAAAGCGAACAAATGCCTTGGACACACACCCCAAAGAGGAAAGTGTTATCCGGATACAAGCCTAGCCACGTAGGGTTGAGAGAGTCCCCTGATGTACTGCTGCTCTGACAAAATGCAATAGGGTCACCTGAACATTAAATAAGCTAGAGCAGGGGTCGGAAACAGACGGCCTGTGGGCCAAAACCATCCCGAGAGTGACAATAATAAAAAATACAAATGTAACACTTTAAAAAAATAATCTGTTCCCAAGTATTCCCACGAATAAAGAAAGACATATGTGATCATGTCTCAATGTAATCAAGGTATGAAATGATTGTCATTTTTAAATACAAATCTCTTTTTGGGCTTAGTTGTGGTCAATTTGCAGTGTATTCACTGAACAAAAATATAAAAACACAACATGTGAAGTGTTGGTCCCATGTTTCATGAGCTGAAATAAAAGATCCAAGAAATACTTCATATTTTCACACAAAGCATATTTCTTGTTTACATCCCTGTTAGTGAGCATTTGTCCTTTGCCCAGATAATCCATTCACCTGACAGGTTTCGCATATCAAGAAGCTGACTAGCATGATCATTACACAGGAGCATCTTGTGCTGGGGAAAATAAAAGGCCACTTTAAAATGTATGGTTTTGTCACACAACACAATGCCACAAGTTGAGGGAGTGTACAATTGGCATGCTGACTGCAGGAATGTCCACCAGAGCTGTTGCCAGAGAATTTTATGTTAATTTCTCTACCATAAGCCGCCACCAACGTTGTTTTAGAGAATTTGGCAGTACGTCCAACCGACCTTACAACCGCAGACCATGACCTCCACATCCGGCTTCTTCACCTGCGGGATCGTCTGAGACCAGCCACCTGGACAGCCAATGAAACTGTGGGTTTGCACAAGCGAAGAATCTCTGCACAAACTGTCAGAAACCATCTCAGAGAAGCTCATCTGCGTGCTCATCGTCCTAACCTGGGTCTTAATAAATGTACTTCAATTAACTGATTTCCTCATATGAACTGTAACTCAATAAAATCTTTGAAATTGTTGCATGTTCCTTCTATATTTTTGTTCAGTGTAATTATGTTCCGGCCCCCCGACCATTCGCACAGACAAAAATCGGCCAGCGGCTGAATCTATTGTAGTTGCTTACCCCTGACCTAGAGAAACACATCCTGGTACATTGCACCTCATGGACAAAGGGCTTGGTTCAACTTTTGTTTTTGTTTCTGAACCAGACTGGTTCTTCACCTGTATACTCTTTTTTGACCTCACTTCTTCCAGGGAACTTATTTTCCGTCAACTGAGAGCACAATATGTGCATACAATATTAATGAATGTCACATGGACTACAATTACTGTACAATTCCCTGTAGTGTCATCGGTAATGTCAAGTTTCCATATTTGAAGTCTGAGTCTGCTTTATTAACTAGCCCTTGGCGTTAGCTGCTTTAATACTGAGTGATGTTGGTATAAAACACCCAACCATTGATATGTGGAACAACAGACAGTGGAACTCACTGTCTAAGAGTTGCCTAATGTCTGTTTACAGAGTTAGGCAGGGGAAATCCTTAATCTTCTGCTAGTTCACTTCCTGCTTTTGAGGTAAAGTGCTTTACAGTGTCATTAACAGCTTTACTTGCCATCCTGATCCTTCCCTGCGGACATATACCTGTAGGCCAGACGTCCTCTTTGCCTTTTGTTCAATGGGAAAGTGCTCGGGTGGAAAGAGAGTGACCCTCATGACTTGGTTCAACTATAAATCATTGTCAGTTGAGGCTGCATCTTCAATATGTACTCTCATGGACATTACATAGGCCTGGCTTAGTGGCTTTAGGCCTATTGCATCTCGTTTATCCCCTTTTAAAGCCTCTGCATACATTTATTGTACAGTTTTCTGAAATAGTTCATCCCTGATCAATCAAAGAATATTGAGCAAAGATCATGTCATATCCCTACCCCTCTGTATCATAGTTGCATATTTTCTGTATTTGTATTTATTGTGGATGGCAGCAGCTACTCTTCATGGGGTCCAGCATAATTAAAGCAGTTTATACAATTTTAAAAACATTGCAATACAGTCACAGATTTCACAACACAATATGTGTGCCCTCAGCACCCTCCTCTACCACTACCACATATCTACAGTACAACATCCATGTGTACGTGTGTGTATAATGTGCATGTTGCCGTGTGTGTGTGTGTGTATGCATGTGTCTGTGCCTATGTTTGTGTTGCTTCACAGTCCCCGCTGTTCCATAAGGTGTTTTTTTATCTGGGTTTATTTTTTTCAATCTAATTTTACTTCTTGCATCAGTTACTTGATGTAGAATAGAGTTCCATGAAGTCATGGCTCTATGTAGTAGTGTGCGTAGTAGTGTCCCATAGTCTGTTCTGGACTTGGGGACTGTGAAGAGACCTCTTGTGGCATGTCTTGTGGGGTATACATGGTGTCCTAGCTGTGCGCCAGCAGCTCAAGCAGACAGCTTGGTGCATTCAACATGTCAATACCTCTCATAAATACAAGTACTGATGAAGTCAATCTCTCCTCCAGAGATTGACATGCATATTATTAATATTAGCTCTCTGTGTACATCCAAGGGCCAGCCGTGCTGCCCTGTTCTGAGCCAATTGCAATTTTCCCTTTTTGTGGTACCTAACCACACGACTGAACAGTAGTCCAGGTGCGACAAAACTAGGGCCTGTAGGACCTGCCTTGTTGATAGTGCTGTTAATAAGGTTGAGCAGCGCTTTATTATGGACAGACTTCTTCCCATCTTAGCTACTGTTGTATCAATATGTTTTGACCATGACAGTTTACCAGGGCTCCCGAGTGGCACTGCGGTCTAAGGCACTGAATCTCAGTGCAAGAGGTGTCACTACAGTCCCTGGTTTGAATCCAGGTTGTATTACATCCGGCTGTGATTGGGAGTCCCATAGGGTGGTGCCCAATTGGCCCAGCGTCATCCGGGTTTGGCTGGGGTAGGCCATCATTGTAAATAAGAATTTGTTATTAACTGACTTGCTTAGTTAAATAAAGGTTCAATTAAAAAAAAATACAATCCAGGTTTAACTCCAAGCAGTTTAGTCACATCAACTTGCTCAATTTCCACATTATTTATTATAATATTTAGTTGAGGTTTAGGGTTTAGTGAATGATTTGTCCTAAATGCAATGCTTTTAGTTTTAGAAATATTTAGGACTAACTTATTCCTTGCCACCCACTCTCAAACGAACTGCAGCTCTTTGTTAAGTGTTACAGTAATTTCAGTAGCTGACATGTATAGTGTTGAGTCATCCTCATACATAGACACACTGGCTTTACTCAAAGCCAGTGGCATGTCATTAGTAAAGATTGAAAAAAGTAAGACAGCAGCCTAGACAGCTGCCCTGGGGAATTCCTGATTCTATCTGGATTATGTTGGAGAGGGTTTCATTAAAGAACACCCTCTGTGTTCTGTTAGACAGGTAACTCTTTATCCACAATATAGCAGGGGGTGTAAAGCCATATACAATTTTCCGGCAGCAGACTATGATCGATAATGTCAAAAGCCGCACTGAAGTCTAACAAAACATCCCCCCCAATCTTTTTATCATCAATTTCTCTCAGCCAATCATCAGTCATTTGTGTAAGTGCTGTGCTTGTTGAATATCCTTCCCTATAAGCATGCTGAAAGTTTGTTGTCTATTTGTTTACTGTAAAATAGCATTGTATCTGGTCAAACACATTTTTTTCAAAAAGTTGACTAATGGTTGGTAACAGGCTGATTGGTCAGCTATTTGAGCCAGTAAAGGGGGCTTTACTATTCTTAGGTAGAGGAATGACTTTTGCTTCCCTCCAGGCCTGGGGGCACACACTTTCTAGTAGGCTTAAATTGAAGATATGACAAATAGGAGTGGCAATATCATCCGCTATTATCTTCAGTGATTTTCCATCCAAGTTGTCAGACCCTGTTGGCTTGTCATTGTTGATAGACAACAATACTTTTTTCACTTACTTTACAGAATAAAAAATTACAATGCTTGTCTTCATAATTTGGTCAGATATACTTGGATGTGTAGTGTCAGCGTTTGTTGCTGGCATGTCATGCCTACGTTTGCTAATCTTGCCAATGAAAAAATGATTAAAGTAGTTGGCAATATCAGTGGGTTTTGTGATGAATGAGCCATCTGATTCAATGAATGATGGCGCTGAGTTTACGTTTTTTCCCAAAATGTAATTTAAGGTGCTCCAAAGTTTTTTACTATCATTCTTTATGTAATTTATCTTTGTTTCATAGTATAGTTTCTTCTACTTTTTATTCAGTTTAGTCACATGATTTCTCAATTTGCAATACATTTGCCAATCGGTTATGCAGCCAGACTTATTTGTTCTTCCTTTTGCCTCATCCCACTCAACCATACAATTCTTCAATTCCTCATCAATCCACGGGGATTTAACAGTTTTTACAATAATTTTCTTAAATCTGTACATGCTTATTAGTAACTGGAATAAGCAATTTCATAAATGTGTCATGTGCAGCGTCTGTTTGCTCCTCATTACACACCACGGACCAACAAATACTCTTTACATCAACAACATAGGAATCGCTACAAAATGTATTGTATGACCTCTTATACACTATATTAGGCCTATATCATGGACACTCTTACTGACAGTTGTGGCTGCTTTGCGTGATGTATTGTTGTCTCTACCTTCTTGCCTTTTGTGCTGTTTGTGCCCAATAATGTTTGTACCATGTTTTGTGTTGCTACCATGTTGTTGTCATGTTGTGTTGCTACCATGATGTGTTATCATGTGTTTCTGCCTTGCTATGTTGTCGTCTTAGGTCTCTCTTTATGTAGTGTTGTGTTGTCTCTCTTGTCGTGATGTGTGTTTTGTCCTATATTTATACTTTTTTTTTTATCCCAGCCCCCGCAGGAGGCCTTTTGGTAGGCCGTCATTGTAAATAAGAATTTGTTCTTAACTGACTTGCCTAGTTAAATAAAGGTTAAATCAAATAAATAAATAAAGTTTGACTGATAACCTGAACCAGGTTGCAGGTACTGGTTACAGTTTGAAGCTTTTTCTTGAGTGGGCAGCTTGATGAAAGCCAGTCAATATTTAAATCACCCAGAAAATAAACCTCTTTTGATATCACATACATTATCAAGCATTTCACACATGTTATCCAGATACTGACTGTTAGCGCTTGGTGGTCTATAGCAGCTTCCCAACAGAATGGGCTTTAGGTGAGGCAGATGAACCTGTAGCCATATTACTTCAACAGCATTTAACATGAGATCCTCGCTAATCTTTACATGAATGTGGATCTGAATATAAACAGCAACACCTCCACCATTGGCATTTCTATATTTTCTGTAAATGTTATAACCTTGTATTGCCACCACTGTATCATCAAAGGTATTATCTAAGTGAGTTTCAGAGATAGTCAGAATATGAATGTCACCCATTACTAGATTTCATGAACCTTGTTTCTTAAGCTACATATGTTAATGTGGGCTATTTTGAGCACTTTTATTCTGGGATGCTTACTTGTTTTCATTGCTTAATAACTGGGAAGTTTAAGAGAAGTAGATATGCTCATATAATTTATGTTATTGCCGGGTGAGCTACACACAGTGGACTTCAGTGCTCAGTGCTAACAGTACAAATCTGGTTCATAGGCACATTATTACTGCATACAATAGCTGTAGGATCAGCAGAGGACAGTTACAGGGACATACATTAGGTTACTTACATTGTGTCTACCAACGCCAGTGGAGTAATGTGTATTTGCTGAAGCGTTATAACAACTCTGCGTCACGATGGTAGGGATTAGTTGAGCTGGGCTTGGGTCATTCTGTACAAACCGTGAGGCATTCTGAGAGAGAGTTTGCTGTGCAATCCACAGGCATTTCTTACAGTTGAAATTGGCAGCAGGAGAGTGTAGTTGGGGAGGGAGAGGTGCAGTACAGTACATCCCAATGTTCCAACAGCTGACAGCTTTACAGTTCACAATGCACAGTATGTAAAACAGCCTTCCGCACCAGTTAATGGAGGATGCCTGGGACACCACTGCCAGCAAACAGCCACCTCTCCACACAGGCGGCTATGAGACACTTGGCCATCGTGTGTACAGTAACAGGATTCAACAGGGGAGAGATACTGAGCACAGCACAACAAGCTTGTCTATTTTTCACCATTACTGGAGCATTAGAGGTTTCAACTCAACTGTTCCAATATGTCTGAACTACAAAGCTCCCTTGAAAAGAGGGAATGTGAGGCCCAGGGGCTGCGAGGGACTCTGGAACAGCTGGCCTGGTGATGGGGCCTCCTGTTCCCTTGCTCTGAAGAGCTAGTAGGGACAAGACAGCTATGTCTGGCTGCAGGGAAATGGCTGGAGGGAGGAGTGTGTGCTGGGGCTGGCTGGCTGGAAGTTCTCAGCTCTGGGAAGCAGCAGCTCCACTTTGCCTTGACGACATAGTTTCAAAGTTTCTGGTTTCTTGGATGATGGCGGAGCGTTACACAACATCTCCAATAGGGAAAGGAGCAGGGCTGAGACCTTCCAGGAAATAGGAAGTGAAGACAAAATTATATTATTATTATTATATATCAGAACAGTCATATCTCTATCTGCTTGAGATGTGCCCTTGGAGAAATGGAAAATTACAGAGCAAAAAAAAAGTTGGCTTCCATCCAGACTTTGGTTTCAAAGAACCGTGACTTTAAAGCAAGGGGAAGAAAGGCACACAGCTATTTTTGAAAACACTCAACAGCCCTGAAAAAGAGAAGAGAAAATATTGAACGTAACAATGAATGATGCCTGTGTGAATCCCAAATGTATCTATTGGATCTAACTGTTTCCTCATCATGTACACAAATTTGACACTGAGTTTTCCCACCAACATTCAACAGGCATCTAGGAAGAAACAGGAGTAATATGAGAAAATATTTTATAGATATGAGTAGTATTCCCTTGTCTGTGAATCTATTCACTAGAAGAGCCACACACACAGGGATGAGTGCTTGGTTCTCGTTTCCAATGCCATGCAGTACCCTGGCACCATACAGGCGATTGAAAGGGACATTAAACAGCTACATATGGATATAGAAGAACCCAAATTACTAGCTGCAATGGAAATCTAACGGAATTCAAAGAGCAAAATCAAGGCTAACATTCAATGTAAACCAACCTATAGTAAATGTAACCAAATGACGCAGAGGGTCCCATGGAGGGTTCTGTTGTTCATTGGCAATGCTCGAGAATCTCAATGTAAATTGTATTGTTACCCTTTTATTGGTGTTTGTCTTTTTTCCACGCTTTCAGGGTGTTGTCATCGGCATTAATCGGACACATATGAACTGCAGCACCCTTTGCAGACACACACAGGCAGCATTCCTGTTTGGGATGTGAGCCTTTAGGGGATTGGAGTGTGCAAACACCAAGTCAACTCTCAAACAGCAAAGTCAAAGAAAAGCATCCCCTTTAAGGAGAGACTGTTTTACAGGAGTTTCCAACGACTGCCGTCTGGAGCACCCACCCAGTCTGTGTGCTTTCAAAACATCATAAAGCTCATTCTTTGGCCGGTCTAAAAAGGCACCAGACTAAGATTAGAGGGGGTCTTAAAATGGGATCATAATTGTGCCGAGTTGTAATTATACAAAGGCTGAATGGCCCTCTTCTCTTATACTAGGCATCTGCTCGTCAAAGCCGCAGTTAAATATGACATACAACATAGGTCTGTTGATGAGGAAAGTGTAGCAGTCTGTATCGTTATCATATCCTTCACATTTGAAAATCAGGTGTGTCAGATTAGGGTTCAAACTAAAATGTGAAACTGAAGTCCCATATGGGATAACCATGGTGGTTTCATTTTATGGTCCTTGTTATCCTTGGGATGTCCCAAGTCTGAAGTCACCCTATTGAAGTTTACCTCTAAAATGGTTAAGCTAAGGGTTAAGGCTAGGGTTAGGTAAGGGTTATGGTATGTTTAAGGGTAGTGAGATCCCAAGGATCCCTGATAGCACTGACCACAACATGTGCACTGTACATGTGGTAATTCTAATCAAATCGGAACATAGGCTACAGTACTAATGTAACAAATTTCCATTATACATACTTGAACATTCCAATTTCATACATCTGTTACAGTTAAATGTATCATCAAAAATACACTTACAGGTCAAATTCTACATTGAGATCACACATAGGTCTACTGTAGGTCACCCAATTTCTGTATTTTTTTGTTAACACTTCATGTGGGGTGGCAGGTAGCCTAGTGGTTAGAGCATAGGACTTGTAACTGAAAGGCTGCAAGATCAAATCCCCGGGCTGACAATGGAAAATAGTCTGTCGTTCTGCCCCTGAACAAGGTAGTTAACCCATTGTTCCTAGGTCGTCATTTAAAATAAGAATTTGTTCTTAACTGTCTTGCCTAGTTAAATAAAGGTCAAATAAATGTGTACATATAGGCTGCTAGTATTTTTCTTAAAATGCAAATAAGTCTATCCCTGTATGTATTCAAAGTAAAGCAGCAAGATAAAGATGACATTTTCATTAGGGGAATGAAAATACATATATTTTGTGGGGTTCAACTGTTGTCGTGATTGGCATAATGGTATGGAAATACCTCAATCATCTCTCCTGTGGATACATTCGAGATGGTCCCTTTGAAACTCAAGACGCAAGTAATGTACTTACTCCTGATATGTATAATGTGAACATTAAGTGGGACAAAAGTATTAATTTCCTACGTTTATTACTACACACAAAGTTACAAAAAGAGAGCAATCTTCCACAATTTAGTTATGTGGGAGAAAAAAGGCCCTCAGAATGGAAAAGTACATTTAGAGAATCACAGGAGTAGTGCAGTGGTTGCTAATGGAAGCCATCTCTGTAATAACAGCTGTCACTTTTCATTAGATTTCTAGTTGAAAAGTCAAGATGAAAAATAAAGACTCCACACAGTTGAGGTTTCCAGCTTGGAGACCGAAGGAGCTATGGGCATGAAACAGGAATGAGACAGGGAAGGAAGAGTCATTCTGCCGGGATCCTATTGGGGGTTATGGGAGCCAAATGTGCCAGGCAGTACTCAACATATCAATGGATGGAGGAAACTAAGAACCATGTCTTCATATGGATTGAAGTAAGAGGCCTTAATGATTCATGTGATTGTAAGCAATTACATGAAGATGATAATGAAGGTGAGAGCATCCAACAACTCCAATGACCCCCCGCCCCATCTGCTAATGCTTACAGATTACAGAAACAATTCTGAGTATAAGAGTGAGGTCTCAGAGAACGCACCGAATGATGGCAAACTGCTTTCAATAGATCTACAGTTTCAACCAAGAGTCATATAGGCCTACATTTACCTAGTGACTGGAGTGACATTTGGTAACCCCAAAATCCTCTCTAGAGAAAACAGGAATAACATGACAATCCAAGCCTAACTACAACGTCTGTTAAACATTATCCTTAAAAGTTCTCCTTGATATTCTCTCAACAACCCAAAATTTCGGAATCTTTTGGCCTTATGTCTTCCCAGCAGACAGTTGTTCATCACAGGACAAATAAACACAAGCTGAATGCATGGAATTCTATGTATAGATAAAAATTAACTAAATACCCCATGCCTGTGAGTGAGTGTTTGTGTGTGCGCGTGTGTGTGTTTCCTTTGGCTAGTGTCTGTCAGCCTGACTGTAACCTGTGGCACACGCCAGCCATTCCTGGTCAGATGACTCACATGACGTGACATGTGCTTGGTGTTTGCCACATTGTTACTGAGCAGGGGTGACCTAACAGTTACCATAATGGAAGGAAAAGGGACAAAAGAGAAAACCATGGAAAAACAATACCATAACATTAGGCGTGTGTGTTCTCTCTGTGTTTTTCCTTTCTACACAATAGAACGGCCTCTAACACCAGCTAAGGACAACTCTGACAACTTCCTGGGCTGCTTCTCCTGAGGGATAGGCTTAGAAACGTCATATAAACAAAAATAGAAATGAAATGTTGTACCCATATGAGTGAGGGAGGACATTACTACAGCTAGTATTGTCTGCAGTGGCGCATTCATCACAGGGAGAGAGAGAGAGAGACACTTGAAGAGTTCCACCTGCCAACACAGAACAGCCTCAGGAATGCTTTTCTTCAGCCCGTAGCCCCATAGTGTACTGTAGACGCCCTCTCTGCAGGGTGTGTTTAGCATGCAAAGCAGGGCACAGATGCTGTCCACGGCTTGAGGTGGTGATGGGGACACGAGGCCCATAGCCCGGCCGCCCAGCCTCGATGCCCCTCGGCCGCCCCTCCATCGCCGACCGCCCCTCCACCCTCCAGCCACACGCAGCACTTGTGTCCCGGGAAACCAGCGCTAGCCATATGCAGGGCAGGGGGCCTGCTGCTGCACTCACAAGACCCCCCTCCAGCACTGTCTGCTGTCTTTCACACAAAACCTTGCAAATGAAAGAGGCCAGGGATAGAGAGCTTTTGTACCGTCTATACAGGAGTGTGGATGTGTTTCAGTGAGAAAGCGTGTGTGCTCGTTTCTGATAGGACAGCCAAAGTTCCCATTGTACACAAATAAATATATTTTCGATGAGAAGAAGAATGATGAATGAGTCTAGAAGATATGATGATATTGCGCGAGAGGACAAGCAGGTGGCTGGGACTGTCAGGGAGAGCCGAGAGAGAAAGACAATGATGATCAATAAACAAACAACATGCTACAGGAACACATCAGGCAGCCTGAGCCGGCCTGCTACAGTAACTTCTCCTGCATCCTCTTCTTCTCTGCAGACAAAGCAACCCGGTGTGGCTGATCGGAGAGAGCGCAACTAGAATGACACAATGCCCTTTTCCATTCTAGCCACTAGGCCCGGCCTGCCTGAGAGTGGTGGCGTGGGGCCCTGCAGGGTGGTGTTGTTGCTTTTATAAGGTCTGGCAGAGAGAAATTAGTCTGGCTGACACCGAACTCGAAGTCCTCCTGACTTAAGAGTCTGGAAAGGCTATTTTGATGTCGTCGGCACAACGCGTTGATAATTAAGGGGATGTGTTTTTTTACTGATTGAGTGAGAAAGACACAGAGGAGAACCAAACACCCACATGGACAACCACACACAGCCCCTGAGCGCCACCCCCTTCCAATACAACTGTTGGATTTTCAAATCCAAACAACGTGAGGACTCAACCCCCCAGGAAAGAAAAAAAAAACATTTGAGAGAACCAATCAAAGCTCAGTACATTCAGGAGCACATTTCTGTGCAAATACTGCATTTTCAACGATATCCTGTCCAGACCAGTGTGTCACAGCTATCTCTCCCCGTGAGTCACATCAGCCAGGCTAGAGAGAAATGGGCCCACTTTGGATTGTGACATGTTTGATTTTGTGTTTTTGTCCCTCGGAGAAGTCGCCAGGCAGGTTTTGGGTGAAGGCCTTTGATAAAATGCTTATATGGCCTTTAAGCCTGCTAGAAGTTGTTAATATGTCAGGGATGACATAAATTAGAGTACAGGTGCAAACCCTGGATTATTCCAAACACATTTCTGATAAAACAATCCTGCAGCTAGCAGTGCTATCCTCATCTAATAGCTGTTGAAGTATGTAAAGACGTGCCATGTTCAGCAGGGACCAAAACAGAAGTTCTAGTCAGTTTGAAGTGGTCTCTTTATGTGCATATGATACACTGTGGGAGCTGTATCACACACAAAGCACCTGCAGACTAAATAAATTGAGGCTCACTTTGCTCCTAGCCAGCTCATAATTCCTGCAGGTCTTAAACATGCTGCTGTTTACTTTTGTTTCTCAGTCAGAGGACTTTAGCGGACCTTACATGCCCTGAATTATTTCATGAGGTATGGCAGACAGGGGAGCTAGGGGTAGTGGATTTAACATGGTGAAACTGTGTGGTCAGCTGTACAGTAATCTGTTAGCTACACAGTTACATGGTTGTGGTGGCATCATCCATTTGGTTCCAACTTCACAAAGTGTCAGGAGTACAGTAAAACTCATCATGTTCTGCTCACAAATTTGAAAGATGCATAAACATGCGGAAGGAAACAAAAGCCCTAAACAAATTCAAGGCTGATGCTTTCAGTGAGAGTCTACGTTCACGAGGCCGGCAGATGGAGATTGATGTGTGGTCAATGCAGGAGTCCATGTGGGCCTCCCTGTCTCCCCTCCCTTGATGTAAACAAAGCGGCTGTGCTGTGCCTGCTCTGCTCTGTGTGGCTAGTGGGCCTGCTGCAAACACACGGGTCAGGAGGCATTAAGCGCTGGGAGTCTCCACGCTCCACTCCGGCATTTGGAACCACTCTGAACCGATCACAAATTCCTCAGTCTTGGCAGCCATTCAGTTTTCCCCTGCTCTCTCTCTCTTTCTCCATCTCTCCCTCTCCCTTCTCTCTTTTCATCAGAGCTGGCAGTAGAACTGTAGTCTGCATTCTGCACTAATTAACAACCTTCAGAAGAAGACCACCAAACTGGTGAACTGGCACACTCTAAGCACACTTAGATTTTTTTCTCCATCCCTCCCCCCTCTTCCAAGCCCCTTATAAAGTGTATATCAGACAGACTGGACAGCCTCAGAGGAGACGGAACTCCACATACACTAAATCCCCACACACACAGCTCTCTATGCTTTCCAGAGTCACCACACCGCTGTTAACTCTTAAAGCTGGGTGGAAAACCCAGGAACGTCAGAGAGGTGAGCCAGCTCACATCAGAAGTACCCAGTGTGTGTCAGCCAGTCAGGAGTGCTCATTGTGTAAGGTTGAGCTAGATAGCATCTCTCCTGACGAGCCATTAGCTCTGTGAACTTAAATGGAGTCCCAGTCCGAGGCCACCTGAGAGAAGAGCATAAGGCGACTGTGGGAATGAACTTGGACCAGGGACATAATGCATCCATGGACAACCTGTTGCTCATTAAAATAATCCATCTCAATTTCTCAGGCCGTTGACAATCAGCTTCTTTTCACATCGATGACATGTGAGGCCCTATAGGGTCCCCCCTCTGAATGGATCCATCACCTTTTCCATGTGTTCCCCTGCAGGACACGTCCATCTCCCTGCATCATCCATCATCCCAGAAAAACAGCCAGACAGACAGGAGACAAGGGGGCTCGCCCAACAGACCCCTGGTCTCCACGGTGACGCGTTCCAGAACACGTACATATTCATTAGCATAATTATTCTGTCTAATCGACCAGGGCGCCATGCAGCCACCATCAAAGGGGACATCTGAGAGGTGGAAAGACTCTGGGGAGGAAGAAGAGTGATGGAGTTGGTCTTTTCCATTACGCATTGTCCCATGCCGACCAGTGTCTCCTGCATGCACAAACCACAAGACACACACTAACCCTTACATGGAAGCTCTGAGGTCTGTGGGATCAATCAAGGCTCTGTTCGCTCACCCCATCCCTGCTGCCTGCCATCCTAAACTACCAGCATTCACACCACATAATGTCATACAAGAACAGAATTCAGACCAGAGCTCTTCAAAGAACCAGGCATTAAAATTAGCATTTCCATCACCAACCAACCAAGCAAGCATACTTGTCTCCCTCTCAGGGAGCCAGTAGGCACAGAGAGGGTATTTCATATGCTCTCTGTGACTCCTTATAAAGTTAATGTATCCAACTCCCAGGCTGGAGTGGACATGTACAGTGACACTAATTCATGCTCTCTGCTAGTGTTTCTCAGGAGCTCAGTAAAAGTGAAGGGCATGGAGAAGCTGCAGAGTGACTGGTCACTCTCAACTCTCCCCTGATTTATTTATTAGGCATGACCATACCATTTAATGATCACGAGGAACCTGGCATGGAATGCACATAATTAATCAGTCATAACAGCCAAACTATGGAAGGTAACATCTCCAGCTGTAAATTTAATTCCCCTTAAAGAAGATGAAAGATATTGATACAGGAGGTATGAAGGAATGCCAAGTAGACAATCAGTAAGAGCTGTTTGCCTTGTATCCCTTTCAGATGATACAGGCGAATAGTCACTGCAAATTTACTTTGAAAAGCCAGAGGTAGGGAGAATGGGACAAGATGGGACAACAACAAGTGTGTTGGAGTGCAGCTGGGTAAGTGGACCGGGACGGTGCATTGTTGTGGAGGCTGGGCAGCAGGAGGCTATCTGGAGCTGCTGGGCGCTAGGCGAACCGCTGGCCACGTGCACCTCGCCGAGGCCGCCATTAATTATTACATTTCATTCTATTATCGTGGGCATGCTTCATTATGCCCCAGGGGTCTGGGACCGCCTCACACCCGCAGATGCAGCAAGAGAGAGAGAGAGAGAGACCCCGGCTCCCGCACTCTTCACTGAAAAGCAGGACGAGGGACAAAAACACATTGTGCGTGGATTTAAAAAGGGGCTTACAGCTGCTATGGAAGAAAAAAAACGTGCTTTTGGAGAAGAGAATAATGAATCCGCCTGCTGATACACCCTCAATGAGATCAAGAAGAGCACTGTACGCCAGCGCACCAATAGAAAGAGGAGAGGAAGAAAGGGATGAAATCAGAGGCAAATGACACTTGAGTGTGAAATAACGGACAGCTGCACAATAGAAAAGCAAAAACGACTACAATCTGCACACGGATAGCTGAATGAATAGACGCTTGAAAAGGACTAAATACATACACACAGATAGTCAGTAAAAAAATATTATATATATATATATATATATATATATATATATATATATATATATATATACACATATACACACACACACACATACATATACATACATACATACATACATACATACATACATACATACATACATACATACATGCGCGCACACAAAAATGGACATGAAAAGATAAAGCTGTGTACAGATAAACAATCCAACGAGATAAGAAGAATGAATCACTGGAGCCATATACTTGCCTATAAGCAGGCCTACTATGATTGAAAAGGAACATAACTGCCAACAATGCCAAACAAAATTAACACAAGGCATTCTTTGAAACTTCACCATGAAGGGAATGTTGTAGCTGTTGAGTTGAGTAGAAACACTGTGTTATTCTTCAGTGTTCAGGTTGTACGCTCAGGTTTGGAGCATGATGCTTCAGCAGCTGCTGAGCCCATTTTCAGCCACTGATGTAGGGCTTACAGTGACAGTTGGGACCATTCCACAGTACAGTAACCGATAACCACCCAGCCTCAGGTCTACATACAATACCCCATAATAACAAAGCGAAAACAGGTTTAGACATTTTTGCAAATGTAGAAAAAATGTAAAACTGAAATAACTTATTTACATAAGTACTCAGACCTTTTGCTATGAGACTCGAAATTGAGTTCAGGTGCATCCTGTACCATTGATCATCCTTGAGATGTTTCTACAACTTGATTGGAGTCCACCTGTGGTAAATTCAATTGACTGGACATGATTTGGAAAGGCACACACCTGTCTACATAAGGTCCCACAGTTGACAGTGCATGTCAGAGCAATAACCAAGCCATGAGGTCGAAGGTATTGTCCGTAGAGCGCCGAGACACAGATCTGGGGAAGGGTAGCAAAAAAAAATCTGCAGCATTGAAGGTCCCCAAGAACACAGTGGCCTTCATCATTCTTAAAAATGGAATAAGTTTGGAACCACCAAGACTCTTCCTAGAGTTGTCCGCCCAGCCAAACTGAGCAATCGGAGGAGAAGGGCCTTGATCAGGGAGATGACCAAGAACCCGATGGTCACTCTGACAGAGCTCTAAAGGTTCTCTGTGGAGATGGAAGAACCTTCCAGAAGGACAACCATCTCTGCAGCACTCCACCAATCAGGCCTTTATGGTAGAGTGGCCAGATGGAAGCAACTCCTCAGTAAAATACACACAGCCCGCTTGGAGTTTGCCAAAAGGTACCTAAAGGACTCTCAGACCATGAGAAACAAGATTCTCTGGTCTGATGAAACCAAGATTGAACTCTTTGGCCTGAATGCCAAGCGTCACGTCTGGAGGAAACCTGGCACCATCCCTACGGTAAAGCACGGTGGCGGCAGCATCATGCTGTGGGGATGTTTTTCAGCAGCAGGGACTGGGAGACTAGTCAGGATCGAGGGAAAGATGAACGGAGCAAAGTACAGAGAGATCTTTGCTCTGTTCCAGAGCGCTGAGTACCTCAGACTGGGGTGAAGGTTCACCTTCTAACAGGACAACAATCGTAAGCACACAGTCAAGACAATGCAGGAGTGGCTTCGGGACACGTCTCCGAATGTCGTTGAGTGGCCCAGCCAGAACCCAGACTTGAACACGATCGAACATTTCTGGAGACCTGAAAATACCTGTGCAGCGACGCTCCACATCCAACCTGACAGAACTTGAGAGGATCTGCAGAAAAGAATAGGAGAAACTCCCCAAATACAGGTGTGCAAAGCTTGTAACGTCATACCCAAGAAGACTCAATGCTATAATCGCTGACAAAGGTGCTACAACAAAGTACTGAGTAAAGGGTCTGAATACTTATGTAAATGTAATATTCCCAAACCTTTCTAAACCTGTTTTTGCTTTGTCATTATGGGTATTGTGTGTAGATGAGGGGGAAAAGTAATTTAATCCAATCTGATTCACGCAGTCTCCTCTGAACAGATGTTGAGATGTGTCTACTTGAACTCTGAAGCATTTATTTGGGCTGCAATTTCTGAGGCTGGTAACTCTAATGAACTTATCCTCTGCAGTAGTGGTAACTCTGGGCCTTCCTTTCCTGTGGTGGTCCAAATAAGAAAAACCTTGGTGTAGGTGTGTCCAAACTTGACCGGTACTGTGTGTGTATATATATTGCTGCAGCTCCATCCAGGCTGTACGTGTGCTGTAGGTGGCTGGGGAGCAGATGCTCCTTGGTCTGAATGTGTTTCTTGTGCTCGGCGATGTGGAGGTGACTGGGTATCAGGACACACTCCTCCTGCTACTCGCTACATAGCGCAGACATTTTCCATTCTGTCAGAGCGAGCACACTGGCTTCTTCCAAACTCAGCGCCACTTCATTAAATGACTTCAGACTCTTGGCAGAGGCAGTGGGAAAAGTCTATGTTAACTGTGTGTGAGATCCACTGGGCGGCCAACAAAGGCCATAGTTGTTCCCCTGCACTGGGTGCTGCTGAGGGGGGGATTTCTGGGACTAGAGCGGGGTAACCCTGGGCCTTGCACCACAGGCGACTCTGCATCCCCACACCCAGGCCCGGGGGAGTCTGACCCCTGTCCTATCTCGCTGGAAGCATGGTCAGAGCGGTGACTTAGTAAAGTGATTCTGTGCAACACCTGGTCCAGCTATGTATTGGAGGGGGCGTGAGCTAATGTCACCTTGCAGGGTCCAGCAGGTTTGTTCATGTGTTTACAGAAGATTGGTATGTTGTGCAGCAGGCAATGGCTGTGTGGAGAATCTTGCAGATGAATTGCACCATTTACTCAGCTCATTTAGACGATTAGGTCATTAAAAAGAGGTCTGCGGAAAACATGCTGTAGGTACAGAATGGGCCGCACAGGTAAGTCTGCATCAGCTGCTCTATACGTGTTTCTATGGCCAATTCATATACATCTGCAACCACATTGTTTTCCCTTCGATAAAAGACTATAAATATTTTATATTAGTGCATTACTCAGATTATCAGTGTATTAATTCCAGTCTGGATCACAAATTACATTAATGCCCATTATTAACCAGCTCAGCCCATACTTGTAAGTGTATTAGCATGCTGATGTAAGCAGTGTACACTTGGTGATGATAGATCTATGAGCCTACATACCTGAAACTGAGTCCCATTGCAAAATTTAAAGAAAGTTAGTAAATCTTCTTCTTCGAGGGCATACTTTTAACCCTCTCTCGGCCAAATA
Organism: Salmo trutta; assembly: GCF_901001165.1. Lineage (NCBI taxonomy): Eukaryota > Metazoa > Chordata > Actinopteri > Salmoniformes > Salmonidae > Salmo > Salmo trutta. The sequence continues at coordinate 42,955,711 of NC_042963.1, forward strand.
TCATGGGGGGGGGGCTAGACTAAGCTACCTCAACAAACCCTAGTTATACAATGGTAACCTTTTATTGCAAAGTCAACATCAAGGGCATTTACATTTTATTTTTCAATGCAGAAAAGCAACTGTGGTGTCATGATTTACTGCTTGTTTGGGAGAGGTACTGTAAGAGTGAAATGAGGAGTGTTGCGGTGCAAGGCGGCCAAGGCAGCCAGACCGCAGACAGGCCGGGGGCAGCAGTGAGAGATAGAGCTCTCCTGGGTCAGGAATCCATCACTTTCCACAGGTTCCCAGTCTGCCCTGTGGTTCCCACACCCCTCCTCCTCCCCCCGCTACCTGGCATCTCACACTGAGCAGGCACTCTGAACATAAATACACACACACACACACACACACACAGCAGAATGGAAACATTGGCGTTAAGAGATGCAGCCTCTCCTAATGCACTACACAGCTCAGCATCACAGCCCAAGTGTTGAGAGAAGGGGTGAAGAGAGAAAAACGAGAGAGACACAGAAATGTTGGACAGAGAGAGGTGTTCATTTCCCCTCTAGCAGCCGTCATGTTGTGTGAGTTTTTGAAGGCTCCATGTGACAGCTGTCCTGTGCCATGACCTTTCCCCAATCGAGTCGATTTATTTGTTCTAATTAACCTAGGTTGGGCCCAAATTCCTTCCCTAATTAAGCTATTCATCTTCCTGTGTCAAGGCAAAAAGGCAAGGCAACTTATCCACAGGAAAGTTTCTGGTCCCCTCAATGCAGGAAGGTGAGGGGTATCTCAGTGAGGGTTAACACAGAGAGCACACACACACAGAGAGAGAGAGAGAGAGAGAGAGAGAGAGAGAGAGAGAGAGAGAGAGAGAGAGAGAGAGAGAGAGAGAGAGAGAGAGAGAGAGAGAGAGAGAGAGAGAGAGACACACGCACACAGAGGGCCAGTGTGTGGGATTATGGAGGAGAAATAATCTGAGTTCCTTGTCCTCTTTTTCCAGGCTGGCGGAGGAGCCCTTTCAATGAGCTGGTTCAGCCCAGACGAGCTCCAGCCAGCTCCAGCGTCTGTTTATGTAGACATTGTGGACTAATTTCAAGCCCTGAGCTATGCAGTATTTTGCTGGGATTTTTTTTTACAGGGAATGTGTACATCACCGAGCTACAGACCTGAGCTCCACACTCTGGGGTTGTTTCGGCCAGGAAGCCAAGCGGGCAGAGAACTAACCCGACTCCCTCCCTGGAGTCGCACAGGGGGGTTAAGAGCAAACAATGAAGAATAACACAACAACAAGAGCACAGTTCTTCTCACAGTATAGTTTTCACACTGAAAGCTGAAGGTCAAAAGCAGTAGCCATACTAGGCTATATATCATATCCTTCGCATGAAACGTCAAGAGGTGAATGGAACTCTGTGCTGAGTGCTGACCATCTCTCCCCTTTATCAGTGTTGCCTACCCACCCAGCCACCACAGGATCAGTCCTCCCACATTCCCAGGTAATCCACATCTACCCTATCCATAGAACAAACTCTTTATTGGTTTTCCTTCCGGTGTAAACTTCCAGACGGGGTTCAGCCGTCAGGTCAAGGGAACTTTAGTAGGCCACGTATAGGTTCAACTTCAAAGGAGGTCAACAGGCATAGAACAACTGAGTCCTTAATTGTGGCTTATCTTCTCGCTTGCCGACTACACTGACACATCCCAACACACGGCACATGGTCATTGAGGCACATTATCCAAATTATTTCAATATGTCGCATGGGAGAAAATAATGAAGCAGTGGCAAACAACTGACTCACAATCATTACTCATTAAGGGTCAAATGGTGCTCGCCACACTTCTTCGGAATTTGAAAACACAAGGTAGAAAGAGGGTAGAATTGATATTAAAGTCACATAAATTGCTGCATCAGTGCCTATCAAAGTCACCAATAATCGTTGATAAAGTTGCAAAGGGGGGAAATTCCACAGTGTGGTCAGCAATAGATAAAGAGATTATACTTTACTCAGTATTAAGTAAACATGCTTGAGGTTCATATCTTTTCACAGCCATCAATTTATTTAGACTGCATTATGTTGTGTATTGGTAGAACTTTGCTGCCACCCAGTGGTAATGAGTATGCATGTTTGAAAGAGAACTGAATACAGTTTAAGTGATGTCCTATCCTTTCAAGAAGGCTAACAAACAGCTGAGGAAAGACAAGTGCAAACATACAATGACACTGTCTGCTGTGTGACATGCATTACCAATAATAATCAATTTCACATGGACATTAAACACCATTAATTACCTTACATAAAGATATACATGTAACTGCCAAAAATAATGGAAACACTTGAGTAAATGAGGGATACAAAGTGTATTGAAAGAAGGTGCTTCCACACAGGTGTGGTTCCTAAATTAATTAAGCAATTAACCTCTACGGGATCGGTGTTCACCCCCCAGCGGGACGGTTGAGCTAACGTAGGCTAATGTGATTAGCATGAGGTTGTAAGTAACACAAACAAAAACCCAGGACATAGACATATCTGATATGAGTAGAAAACTTAAATTCTTGTTAATCTAACTGCACTGTCCAATTTACAGTAGCTATTACAGTGAAAGAATACCATGCTATTGTTTGGGGAAAGTACACAATTATGAACTTAAAAATGTATTAATAAACCAATTAGGCACATTTGGGCAGTCTTGACACAACATTTTGAACAGATATCCAATGAACCATTGCACCAGTCTAAAACTTTGCACATACACTGCTGCCATCTAGTGTGGCCAAAATCTAAATTATACCTGGGCTGGAATAATACATTATGGCGTTTCTCTTGCATTTCAAAGATAATGGTACAAAACAAAATATGTTTTTTTTTCTTTGTATTATCTTTTACCAGATCTAATGTGTTATATTCTCCTACATTAATTTCACATTTCAACAAACTTCAAAATGTTTCCTTTCAAATGGTATCAAGAATATGTATATTCTTGCTTCAGGTCCTGAGCTACAGGCAGTTAGATTTGGGGTTGTCATTCTAGGTGAAAATTGAAAGAAAAAGGGTCTGATCCTTATTAACATCCCATCATGCTTAGGTTCATGTATAAAAATGCTGGGCAGGCCATTATTTTGGCTACTGTTGCTATGCTCCCATAGGATGACAATGATCCTTTGCACAGGGCACAAGTGGTCACTGAATGGTTTGATGAGCATGAAAATGATGTAAACCAAATACCATGGTCCTCTCAGGTCACCAGATCTCAACCCAATTGAACACTTAAGGAAGATTCTGGAGTGGTGCTTGAGACAGCGTTTTCCACCACCATTGACAAAGCACCAAATTATTGAATTTTTCATAGTAGAGTTCCACACTTGTAGAATCTATGCCAAGGTGCATTGAAGCTGTTCTGGCTCGTGGTGGCCCAACACCTTATTCAGTAGTTGTGTGGTCAGTAGTTGTGGTCAGTAGTTGTGTGGTTGTGATCAGTAGTTGTGGTAGTAATGGTCAGTAGGTTTGGTAAGTAGGTGTGTGGTTCAGTAGTTGTGTGGTTGTGGTTAGTAGTGGTTAGTAGCTGTGGCAAGTAGTTGTGTGGTTGTGGTCAGTAGGTTTGTGGTTCAGTAATTGTGATTAGTAGTTGTGTGGCTATGGTTAGTAGTAGTGGTCAGTAGTTTTGTAGTTGTGGTCATTAGTTGTGTGGTTCAGTAGTTGTGTGGTTGTGGTCAGTAGTTGTGGGCATTAGTTGTGTGGTTCAGCAGTTGTGTAGTTCAGCAGTTGTGTTCGAGTTATTATGTGGTTGTGGTCAGTAGTTGTGGTCAGTAGTTTTGTGGTTGTGGTCAGTTGTTGTGTGGTTTTGGTCAGTAGTTGTGGTCACTCTTTTAACCCTCATCATAATTTTTGCCTACACTGCCACATTGCCTCCTCTGCATCTGTGAGTATCCATAGCAATGGCTCCATTTGGGCTGCTCAATGATGAGACATTTAGCTAACTTTTTGTCAATCTAAATTCTGAGAAACAGCTGTAAACTTTTATTGGTAGAAGATATCTGTTCCAATTTTTTATTTGAAAAGCAGAGAAATAGAGGAAGGTTTCATAAGCTCTAACGTTCTGTCTAACTTGCTGGGGAAGTGGTACAAATGTCCATTGTTTATAAAAAAGGTTACAGAAAATGTTGTTGATGCAGTTATTAAAACAGCTGTAATTTTGTATCAGAATGAGATATTTTTGTTCAAATGAAAGATTTGAATAGCAGAGAAGTAGAGGAAGATTCCATACGCTTTAACTTGGTCAAAGCAGCTGATTTGTGTCAAAAGTAAAATTGTTGCATTTACAGCGAATGGAATGTCGGAAGTGACGCTATCACAATGGGGCATTTATAATCTTGAGAAAATGCCATGAAAGTGAATGGAGATGGATTTAAAAAATGACAAAGTTTAATAGTTTAAAAAGTAAAAAAATATGAAAAAGTTGTGTTCGAGCACATTATTCCAGACCGTTTATGACTTTTCTAGCTTAAACGGTGCAGGAGGAGTAGCTTTACAAATAACAATAATACTATTTAGAATGGGACGTATGACTTAGATTTAGAATGTGACATTTTCTTCGCAAGTGTCATTAATAATTCATATTGAATTAAAGCCCATCTGGGCTATGTTTTAGCACACACAAGAGAAATACTAACTAGACAGTTGAAGGCATTAGTCAAAATATTAGCTGAACAAACAAAATAAACAAGACTACTGTTACAAGTTTACAACAACAAAAATCAGCAGAGGATGGTTCTGAGTTTTGATAGAATCACCAAAGACTATCTCTGAGTAAACCACAACCATCTGAAAAATGACATGACAATAGAGGTTAGGGGAATTGGCTGGGCTTACACCACATACATACATGTATGTATGGGAATTCTATATATATATATATATATATATACACACACACACACACACTGAGGGAAAAAAAGTATTTGATCCCCTGCTGATTTTGTACGTTTGCCCACTGACAAAGAAATGATCAGTCTATAATTTTAAATCTAAGGTTTATTTGAACAGTGAGAGACAGAATAACAAAAAAATTATCCAGAAAAAAGCATGTTAAAAATGTTATAAATTGATTTGATACATACATACATACATACATACATACATACATACATACATACATACATACATACATACATATACATATATATATATATAATTTCACACACACACACACACACACACACACACACACACACACACACACACACACACACACACACACACACACACACACACACACACACACAACCGGTCAAGTTTAGACACACCTACTCCAGGGTTTTTCTTATTTGGACCGCCACAGGAAAGGAAGACCCAGAGTTACTGCAGAGGATAAGTTCATTAGATTTACCAGCCTCAGAAATTGCAGCCCAAATAAATGCTTCACAGAGTTTAAGTAGACACATATCAACATCTGTTCAGAGGAGACTGCGTGAATCAGATTGGATTAAATTATTTTTCCCCCTCATCTACACACAATACCCCATAATGACAAAGCAAAAACAGGTTTAGAAAGGTTTGCAAATATATATAGGGGAATTCTCAGCACTAACACATACGCATCAGTAGCATTTACCAGAAGAAAGAGAGAAAAAAACCAATGAGCCACTCCTTAAAACAGCTGTGATGACTGCCACACACACACAAAAAAAAACATTTACTGATCACTTCACAACCTACTGTACCCTGTCAAAAGCTTTCTGGCTTATTGCTCTCAAACAAATGAAAAGATTAGTATTTTACCATAGGCTTTACATTACAAATTATAACTTGAAGTTGTCACAAGTTCAACATGTATAAAAAATAAAAAATAAAAGACCCTTTAATGTTTGTTTACTTATTTCCGTGTCACTGCGGTGATATCTCTTTGTTTGGATTTGAGATGCGACAGGAAATGGTGACGTCAATCTGTTTCTACTAAAGCGGTTTGATATCTGAAAAACAGGGCAATTACACAATAACAGAATGATGCTGAGACTCAGATTTTTCGCTTCAAAATGTATACACATTTACTTGAAGAACAGTGTAGATGCACAGCACAAACCGTCATTCTGTTACCAAACTTTGAATCTGCACTGTTTTTGAAAAGTTTTCAATTGTTAAAAGTAGTCTTTGGTTTTGCAATCATTGGTTTTTGTTTGACAAACATTTTAAATGGAAAATCTGAGTCTCAGCATCATTTCGTTACCATGGAATTGCCCAACATTGACTTATGAAAGCGAGAAAATGTGTCATTTCCTTCTTGAAAATTCAAAAAAAATATTCCAGATAATGCCATTTCTGTTTGCACCACACTGCAAAGTTGTGATTTCTCACAAAGAAAAACAATTCCTGTGCATGATAATTTTTGGGTTCGAGCGTGAGCTGTTGAACAAGTATAACAAAGGCATTCTAAGGGAAATTATTTTAGTGATTGTAATATAGAAAAATATATTCTACACATAGCGTTGTATGAGATCTTCAGTTTCTTGGCAATTTCTCGCATGGAATAGCCTTCATTTCTCAGAACAAGAATAGACTGACGAATTTCAGAAGAAAGTTATTTGTTTCTGGCCATTTTGAGCCGGTAATCGAACCAACAAATGCTGATGCTCCAGATACTCAACTAGTCTAAAGAAGACCAGTTTTATTGCTTCTTTAATCAGAACAAGTTTTCAGCTGTGCTAACATAATTGCAAAAGGGTTTTCTAATGATCAATTAGCCTTTTAAAATAATAAACTTGGATTAGCTAATACAACGTGCCATTGGAACACAGAAGTGATGGTTGCTGATAAATGTGCCTCTGTATGCCTATGTAGATATTCCATAAAAAATATGCCGTTTCCAGCTACAATAGTCATTTACAACATTAACAATGTCTACACTGTATTTCTGATCAATTTGATGTTATTTTAATTGACTTTTTTTTTTTTGCTTTTCTTTCAAAAACAAGGACATTTCTAAGTGACCCCAAACTTTTGAACGGTAGTGTATATATATTTCAGACTGACATTGCTTGTTCAGATATTTATTTATTATTTTGGGGATTTGTGTGTATTGTTTTGTATTGTTAGTGTATTCTCATCGACGGGGCTGTAGTGGAGCAGGTTGAGAGCTTCAAGTTCCTTTGTGTCCACATCACCAACAAACTATTATTGTCCAAACACACCAAGACAATTGTGAAAAGGGCCAGGCAGGGACACGTCATGTCCCCAGCCCCCGCTGGTCCTCAGTATATCGCACTGCTAGAAACATAAGTATATCGCTGCATCTGCGAATACATCGGCAAAATATGTGTATGCGTCCATTCAAATTTGATACCATCTACATTTACATTTTACATTTACGTCATTTAGCAGACGCTCTTATCGAGAGCGACTTACAAATTGGTGCATTAACCTTATGATATCCAGTGGAACAACCACTTTACAATAGTACATCTATATCTTTTTTGGGGGGAGGGTAGGGGGGAGGGTTATAAGGATTACTTAATCCTATCCCAGGTATTCCTACTGTATATAACTAGAATCTCAGACACACCTCTCACTCTATTCTGGCTCTAATATATAGTTGAAGTCGGAAGTTTACATACACTTAGGTTGGAGTCATTAAAACTCGTTTTTCAACCACTCCATAAATTTCTTGTCAACAAACTATAGTTTTGGAGAGTCGGTTAGGACATCTACTTTGTGCATGACAAGTGATTTTTCCAACAATTGTTTACAGACAGATTATTAAGTCTGGCTCATCCTTGGGAGCAATTTCCAAATGCCTGAAGGTACCACATTCATCTGTACAAAGAATAGTATGCAAGTATAAACACCATGGCACCACGCAACCATCATACCGCTCAGGAAGGAGACGCGTTCTGTCTCCTAGAGATTAACGTACTTTGGTGTGAAAAGTGCAAATCAATCCCAGAACAACAGCAAAGGACCTTGTGAAGATGCTGGAGGAAACAGGTACAAAAGTATCTATATCCACAGTAAAACGAGTCCTATATCGACATAACCTGAAAGGCCGCTCAGCAAGGAAGAAGCCACTGTTCCAAAACCGCCATAAGAAAGCCAGACTACGGATTGCAACTGCACATGGGGACAAAGATCGTACGTTTTGGAGAACTGTCCTCTGGTCTGATGAAACAGAAATATAACTGTTTGGCCATAATGACCATCATTATGTTTGGAGGAAAAAGAGGGAGTCTTGCAAGCCGAAGAACACCATCCCAACCGTGAAGCACGGGGGTGGCAGCATCATGTTGTGGGGGTGCTTTGCTGCAGGAGGGACTGGTGCACTTCACAAAATAGATGGCTTCATGAGGAAGGGAAATTATGTGGATATATTGAAACAACTTCTCAAGACATCAGTCAGGAAGTTAAAGCTTGATCGCAAATGGGTCTTCCAAATGGACAATGACCCAAAGCGTACTTCCAAAGTTGTGGCAAAATGGCTTACAGACAACAAAGTCAAGGTATTGGAGTGGCCATCACAAAGCCCTGACCTCAATCCTATAGAAAATTTGTGGGCAGAACTGAAAAAGCGTGTGCGATGAAGGAGGCCTACAAAACTGACTTACTTACACAAGCTCTGTCAGGAGGAATGGGTGAAAATTCACCCAACTTATTGTGGGAAGCTTGTGGAAGGCTACCTGAAACGTTTGACCCAAGTTAAACAATTTAAAGGCAATGCTACCAAATACTAATGGAGTGTATGTAAACTTCTGACCCACTGGGAATGTGATGAAAGAAATAAAAGCTGAAATAAATCACTCTCTACTATTATTCTGACATTTCACATCCTTAAAATAAAGTTGTGATCCTAACTGACCTAAGACAGGGACTTTTTACTAGGATTAAATGTCAGGAATTGTAAAAAACTGAGTTTAAATATATTTGGCTAAGGTGTATGTAAACTTCCAACTTCAACTGTAATTCTACAGGGGACACTGTTTGGTTAAATCCTGTCTCTTCTTCAGAATGATTTCTAATCTACATACAGTACCAGTCAAAAGTTTGGACACACCTACTTATTCAAGGGTATTTAAATCAAAAACATCAAAACTATGAAATAACATGTAGTTAACAAAAAAGTGTTAAACAAATCCAAATATATTTTATATTAGATTCCTACAATTAGCCACCCTTTGCCTTGATGACAGCTTTGCACACTCTTGGCATTCTCTCAACCAGCTTCATGAGGTTGTCACCTGGAATGTATTTCAATTAACAGGTGTGCCTTGTTAAAAGTTAATTTGTGGAATTTCTTTCCTTCTTAATGTGTTTGAGCCAATCAGTTCTGTTGTGACAGGGTAGGGGGTGGTATACAGAAGATAGCCCTATTTGGTAAAAGACCAAATCCATTTTATGGTAAAAGACCAAGTCCACAGCTCAAATAAGTAAACAGAAATGACAGTTCATCATTACTTTCAGACATGAAAGTCAGTCAATGCGGAACATTTTTTTAAACTATTAAAGTTTCTTCAAGTGCAGTCACAAAACCATCAAGCGCTATGATGAAACTGGCTCTCATGAGGACCACCACAGGAATGGAAGACCCAGAGTTGCCTCTGCTGCAGAGGATAACTTCGTTAGTGTTACCAGCCTCAGAAATGCAGCCCAAATAAATGCTTCAGAGAGTTAAAGAAACAGACACATATCAACATTAACTGTTCAGAGGAGACTGCGTGAATCAGGCCTTCATGGTTGAATTGCTGCAAAGAAACCACTACTTAAGGACACCAATAAGAAGAAGAGACTTGCTTGGGCCAAGAAACACAAGCAATGGACATTAGACCGGTGGAAATCTGTCCTTAGGTCTGATAAGTCCAAATTTGAGTTTTTGGTTCCAACCGCCGTGTCTTTGTGAGACGCAAAGTAGGTGAACGGATTATCTCTGCATGTGAGGTTCCTACCGTGAAGCATGGAGGAGGAGGTGTGATGGTGCTTTGCTGGTGACACTGTCAGTGATTTATTTAGAATTCAAGGCACACTTAACCAGCATGACTACCACAGCATTCTGCAGCGATACGCCATCCCATCTGGTTTGCACTTAGTGGGACGATCATCTGTTTTTCAACAGGACAATGACCCAACACACCTCCAGGCTGTGTAAGGGATATTTGACCAAGAAGCATAGTGATGTAGTGCTCCATCAGATGACCTGGCCTCCACAACTTTTTTGCTCGCTTTGAGGACAATACAGTGCCACTGACACGGCACGCTACCAAAACCTGCGGGCTCTCCTTCACTGTAGCCAACGTGAGTAAAACATTTAAACGTGTTAACCCTCGCAAGGCTGCAGTCCCAGACGGCATTCCCGGCCGCGTCCTCAGAGCATGCACAGACCAGCTGGCTGGTGTGTTTACAGACATATTCAATCAATCCTTTTCCCAGTCTGCTGTCCCCTCATGCTTCAAGAGGGCCACCATTGTTCCTGTTCCCAAGAAAGCTAAGGTAACTGAGCTAAATGACTACCGCCCTGTAGCACTCCCTTCCGTCATCATGAAGTGCTTTGAGAGACTAGTCAAGGACCATATCACCTCCACCCTACCTGACACCCTAGACCCACTCCAATTTGCTAACCAACCCAATCGGTCCACAGACGACGCAATCGCCATCACACTGCACACTGCCCTAACCCATCTGGACAAGAGGAATACCTATGTAAGAATGCTGTTCATCGATTACAGCTCAGCATTTAACACCAGAGTACCCTCCAAACTCATCATTAAGCTCGAGACCCTGGGTCTCGACCCCGCCCTGTGCAACTGGGTCCTGGACTTCCTGTTCTGGGATTGATTTGCACTTTTCACACCAAAGTACGTTCATCTCTAGGAGACAGAACGCGTCTCCTTCCTGAGCGGTATGACAGCTGCGTGGTCCCATGGTGTTTATACTTGCGTACTATTCTTTGTACAGGTGAACGTGGCACCTTCAGGCGTTTGGAAATTGCTCCCAAGGATGAGCCAGACTTGTGGAGGTCTACAATTTTTTTTCTGAAGTCTTGGCTGATTTCTTTTGATTTTCCCATGATGTCAAGCAAAGAGGCACTGAGTTTGAAGGTAGGCCTTGAAATACATCCACAGGTACACATCCAATTGACTCAAATTATGTCAATTTGCCTATCAGAAGCTTCTAAAACAATGACATCATTTTCTGGAATGTTCCAAGCTGTTTAAAGGCACAGTCAACTTAGTGTATGTAAACTTCTGACCCACTGGAATTGTGATACAGATCATTATAATTGAAATAATCTGTCTGTAAACAACTGTTGGAAAAATGTATTCTGTCATGCACAAGGTAGATATCCTAACTGACATGCCAAAACTATAGTTTGTTAACAAGAAATTTGTGGAGTGGTTGAAAAAAGAGTTTTAATGACTCCAATCTAAGTGCATGTAAACTTCCGACTTCAACTGTATGTGCGAACTCCTTCAAGACTTTTGGAAAAGCATTCCTCATGAAGCTGGTTGAGAGAATGCCAAGAGTGTGCAAAGCTGTCATCATGACAAAGGGTGGCTACTTTGAAGAATCTCAAATATAAAATATATTTTGATTTGTTTAACACTTTTTTGGTTACTACATGATTCCATATGTGTTATTTCATAGTTTTGATTTCTTCACTAATATTCTACAATGTAGAAAATAGTAAAAATAAGTCTCCTGCAAGGTAGACACTACTATACAACTATAAATAACTAGGCCTACACACAGGCCTCTCCCTCCCTGCCAGAAGACAAAGTGTTCCAATACTGAGCCCTTCTGACAGGAAGCTTTAGCCCCCCCCCGAATCCCCTGTCCTTCATACCGAATATGTACAGTGCCTACAGACGTCACGTTGTACAATGAAGGCTGTGCCCACATCCTTTGTTCTAGCCCCAGACCTAAGATGGCTTCTACATCTTCCCACCTCCCCACTGGTGTCTGCAGCAGAGTAACGACAGGAAGAAACATTACCTACTAGAGCTTTTCTGTTCTTAACTAATAACTTGAAGAAGAAAATCACACCAAGTTTTTCTTTGGTATTTTACATCTTTGAACTGTGGAATTGTTGTACAAATCTCTCCTCTGGGACCCCCAGCTGTTCCATGTGTTTTGACTATTCCACATTAGCACGCCTGATTCAACTTGTCAGTTGTAGTTTCTACCTGACCAATGTTCTACATAGTTTGGGCAGAAAACTTGGTAATTAACTACAATGACCATAATCCATTGCGCGGTAACTTGTCCGGTCTGTGTTTCTTTTAAGCCTGCTATGTAAGAGAGAAGAATGCTTGATCAAGAGGGGATACATACATATAGCAGTTTCTTCACGAGGTATCTCTACCTGAAAATAGATGATCTAAGTGAGTGATAGTTGGTATTCAGCAGTCATAAAAGTATGCCTTATTTACTTTGAAAAACTACTAAAATAGTGATTTTGTCAGACGGCATAATAAAGTAATCAAATAAAACAAAGTAATATACACATCAACTGAAATATTTTCTTACAGTAATGTGAATAACTGATAGTTAATAAATGATAAGCAGTCATGGGCAGTCACTACCATAATGGGCCTTTTTATTAATTGCTTTATTCTGTCGTTACAACATTCAACATAGTGCATTTTATGTTGAATTTTTTTTTTTTAAATCATGATTCTTTTTTAATAATCGAACCAAAACCGAAGCACTACTAATAGCCTATAGCTCCCTATTTTAATAAATATATTAGGGAAATAGACAAATCCAAGTAGCCTAAGTCACTAGTCCAGTCAGTCTCCATTCAAGAATGAGTAAGGCTCAGATGTTCAAGTCCATCTTTTTTATTTATTTAACTAGGCAAGTAAGTTAAGAACAACTTGTAATTTACAATGACGGCAGTAGGTTAACTGCCTTGTTCAGGAGCAGAACGACAGGAGCTCAGGGATTCGATCCACCAACCTTTCGGTTACTGGCCCAACGCTCTAATGGTAAAGTAACTTTTATATTGTTACAAAAAGCGCCATGGCTGATGAGCAGCAATGGACTTGTGTGAGCCACAGCTGTAGCTGACACCTACTGTACAGCCACACATTTGACAGTCGTAACAAAGTAGTAGCGAGATGCAGAATCTTGCGTAGCCTCTTCGCTCCAGCAGCGGGAGAACTACAGATTTGCGCAACAATGGGCTGGCGATTATCACGACAGTTTTGTGGTTGGTTGTTATTGAAGAACAATTACAGCTGAAAACTTAGCTTTGGGACACAACATCGAGAGTCTGTGCTCCCGATGTTGTATCCCAAAGCTACTGAAAACATGTTTTTTTGTGTTACAACAGTGGGAAAGGGGAAATCAATTGTGTAATTTAGGCTGTTCACGGAATTTGTTAACTCTCACCGGATGTCTGCCAAAAATTGTACTTGCGCTCGAGCTCAATCCATCAACAGCCTAACGTTACTACTATCAGCCTACAATTGATGTAGAAAGATATATATTTTGTAGAAAAATATTTTGTGACAAAATATACCCTCGTTTTCCCTTAGTCTTACCTTAGTGAAGTCTTCAAGTCCTGCGTTTTTTCCAACGATAAATCTCTTTGTAATGATAAAAGAAAATGTTTTTCACACAACGTGCAATACTTGTTTACAAAGTTTCTGCCAGATCTCCGATTGGTCCCAGTAATATAAAGGCAACGCCCCAAACCCGTCACTGTCGGATAATTACTATAGCCTAAACTGTTTTATCAAAATTACACTAGGTGGTGGTCTTTACCCAAAATTGAAGAACAGTATAGTTTGATAACGTTCATGGTTTATAAATATAGCCTAAATCCACTTACAAATAGTTGTGCATCCCAATATTGCAACCTCAATCCCCCTATCTGAGATATCTACTGCAGCATTTATCCTCCACATGCAACACGCGTTCTGCCAGTCACATTCTGTTAAAGGTCCCCAAAGCACACACATCCCTGAGTTGCTCGTCTTTTCAGTTCACTGCAGCTAGCGACTGGAACAAGCTGCAACAAACACTCAAACTGGACAGTTTTATCTCTTCATTCAAAGACGCAACCGTGGACACTCTTACTGACAGTTGTGGCTGCTTTGCGTGATGTATTGTTGTCTTTAGCCCCTTGTGCTGTTGTCTGTGTCCAATAATGTTTGAACCCTGTTTTTTGTTCTCCTACCATGTTGTGCTGCTACCATGCTATGTTGTTGTTTTAGGTCTCTCCTTATGTAGTGTTGTCTCGCTTGTCGTAATGTGTGTTTTGTCCTATATTTTGAATAATGTATTTTTATTTTTAAACCCAGACACTGTCTCGCAGGAGGCCTTTTGCTAGGTGTCATTGTAGGTAAGAATTTGTTATTAAATGACTTGCCTAGTTAAATAAAGGCTAAATAAATAAAACATAATAAATAATGCTAATATAACGACCTGCTTCATATTGTAATGACCTGACTAGATCATGAAGGAACAATTGTCCAGACAGAGGATGGAGTTAACGAATGGACGGTTTATTAACACAACTTAACACAGGCTACTGTTTGGCCGTAGCCCACGCCAAATAAATGAAAGGTACCCTACAAACGAACCGTGACCTTCTCTTGTGAAGCCCAGACGTAAGAGAGAGAACAATGGCTAAAACCCGGTCTTAACTTCCAATGCTCCATCCCCCTGCCCAACCCCCCTTCACGCCACTCCGCCAACCACCAGGCTGCCCGGTATCTGAACATTCCAGGCATTCCCGTGATTGGCAGATAGCAGGTTGATTGGCATGACCCCGCGAACACTGGTAAGTACGACACAACCCACTAATAGCCTAACATCTAACCCACCACTGTCTGTGCGGGTCGCTACACAGCCCCCCCACCACAAAGTCCCTCGTCCCCGAGGGAACAAACAAAGTCTCTGAAGCGACCCGGAGGTCTCCTTTGCCTGCGTGGCCGTGATGGTCGCAGAGTGTCCAGATGTGAAACAGGGGGCTCCACCCGTGGCAGGGGGCTGCCCCTCTGGGACCCAGGGGATGAAGGAAGGGATATGGGAGACAAGGAAGCGGGAATGGGGAATACAGTCCGTGGCACCGGGGAACCACGCGGTGACACAGGGAGGGAGACAGGGGGAGTGGGCCGTCTGGAGCCTTGTCGACGGCGCCTGGGGGTGGGTGCCTGGAGAATGTCCTTGCCAGAGAGGGGAATTGTGGGGGTCCCTGGGGTTTGGGGAGAAGCGGCCCCTCTGTATGGGGCTAACCTGTCCCGGTGCAGTGCCACCTTTCTCCCCCTGGAAGGAAGCTGCACCCGGTACACAACCTCCCCTACCCTCTCCAGGATGCTGCAGGGCCCCACCCAGTGACTGTCCAACTTGGGGCATCTGCCTTTTTTCCTTAGGGGGCTGTAGACCCAGACCAGCTCCCCAGCCACAAAGTGCCTTCCTCGGGTGTGCACGTCATAGTTCCTCTTCTGCCTCACACCTGCATTCACCAGCTGCTCTCTGGCGAAGTTGTGGGCTGTCTCCAGGCGGTCCTGGAGTCTCCGGGCATACTCCGGCCCCAGGGGAACATGAGGGCTATCCAGGGGACGACCAAACGCCATCTCCGCAGGGGTGCGGATCTCTCTCCCCAGCATGAGGAGGGCAGGCGTGCAGGAGGTGGAGTCTTGGACAGCGGAGCGGCATGCCATGAGGACCATAGGCAGGTGCTTGTCCCAGTCACGCTGGTGTTTGGCAGAGACGATGGCCAGCTGCTGTCCAAGCGTTTTGTTGAAGCGCTCCACAAGGCCATCACTTTGAGGATGGAGAGGAGTAGTGCGGGTCTTGTGCATACCCAGCCTCTCGCACATGGTGGCGAACACACGGGACTCAAAGTTTCTGCCTTGGTCGCTGTGGATGGACTCCGCAGCTCCAAACCTGCTGAACATCCCCGCTGTCAGGGCGTCGACGATGGTCTCTGCCTCCTGGTCAGGCAGAGCATAGGCCTCAGGCCATTTTGTGAAATAGTCCATAGCCGTGAGCACCCAGCGGTTTCCACTGTCTGTGGTGGGGAACGGCCCAACTACATCCACTCCCACCCTCTCCATGGGAGCCCCCACTGGGAACTGTTGGAGCTGAGCATGAGAGCGGCCTGGGGGGCCCTTTCTCGCTGTGTAGTTGTCACAGCGGCGGCAAAAGTCCTCCACATCCCTCTTGTGCTGCCCCCAGTAAAAGCCCTGACGGAGGCGGCGGAGTGTTTTTGTGACCCCAAAGTGTCCAGTCCCCACCCCCCCATGAGTACTCTGGAGCACAGCCTCCCGCAATGCTATTGGGACCACCACCTGCCACCTCTCCTCTCCCGTAGCTGACTCCTTCCATGCCCGCTGTAGCACGCCATCAGCCAGCCGCAGTCTCTCAAACTTTGACCACAACCCTTTGGTCGCGAGTGAGAGCGCTGTCACCTCTTCCCATGGTGGCCTCACCTGTGCCTCTACCCACTGTAGCACTGGCTGTAGGTCTGTGTCCCGTCCCTGCTGCTGCCCCCATTCAGCCACGTCGACAGTCTGCAGCTCACAGCAGACAGGGCCGCTCACCCGACACACTGTGGCACAGACCCCCTCCTCTGCACTCAGCGCTCTCTCCCGTCCCTCTCTCCGTTCACAGTGGCGGCAGCCATCTGCAGTACAGGGCCGACGGGACATGGCGTCGGCGTTGGAGTGGCGTGCCCCTGCCCTGTGCACCACTGTGAAGTCATACGGCTGAAGCTCCTCCAACCAGCGTGCCACCTGCCCCTCTGGTTCTCTGAACGACATGAGCCACTGGAGAGCAGAGTGGTCAGTCCTCACAGTAAATGGCAGGCCACCCAGGTAGTACTTGAAGTGTTTGATGGAAGCCACAACAGCCAAGAGCTCCCGCCGGGTGACACAGTAGCGGTGCTCATGTTTGTTAAATGTTCTGCTGAAGTACGCCACCACTCTCTCCCCCTCTGGCCCCACCTGGGCCAGCACCCCACCCATGCCCACATTGCTCGCGTCTGTGTCCAGGATAAAGGGCAAGGTGAGGTCAGGGGGGGCGAGCACAGGGGCCTCGATCAGTGCACATTTGAGGGTGTTGAAGGCCTCCTCACACTCCCCTGTCCAAGTGAAGGCCTTGTCCTTCGGCAGCAGGCGGTTCAGGGGAGCAGCGACGCTTGAGAAGCCCCGTACAAACCTCCTGTAGTACGAGGCCAGGCCCAGGAAGCTCTTCAGCTGACGCTGGTCGGTGGGGGTGGGCCAGTCTCGGACAGCCCCCACCTTGTCCTCCATGGTGCTGATCCCCTCCTTCCCCACTCGGTGGCCCAGGAAGGACACCTCTCTCCTCATGAAGTGGCACTTCTCGGGGTGGAGCTTCAGACCTGCGGCAGCCACCCGCTCCAGCACACTCCGTAGCGCCACCAGAGCTGACTGGAAGGAGCTGCCATGGGCCAGGATGTCATCGAGGTATACCAGACACTGCTGTCGGGGGATGCCATCCAGCACCCTGTCCATCAAACGCTCAAAAGTAGCTGGAGCGTTGCACAGGCCGAAGCACAGGACCTTGAACTGCCAGTGTCCTCTGTTAGTGGAGAACGCAGTTTGGGCTCTGGCCTCTGGGGAGAGGGGCACCTGCCAGTAGCCATTGCGGAGGTCTAGTGAGGAGAACCAGGAGGACCCCCTAACCAGGTCCAGCGACTCATCGATACGTGGTATGGGGTATGAGTCCTTCCTGGTTACCTTATTCAGCCGCCTGTAGTCCGCACAGAACCTCAGCTTGCCCCCCTTCTTAGGAACCATGACAACCGGCGCCGCCCAGGGGCTGTCTGAGGGCTCGATGAAGTCTGCCCGCTGCATCTCCAACACAGCCTTGTCTGCCGCCTCCTGGCGCGCCAGCGGGATACGGCGGGGACGCATCTTGATGGGTCGAGCATCACCTGTGTCGATCTCATGCTGCACCAGATGAGTCTGACCCACCTCTTCCTCACTTAGCGCAAAGCTGTCTCTGAATTCAAACAGCAACTGCCACAACCATTCCTGCTGCTCAGGGTCAAGACCAACACAGTTCCTCCCCCATATCTCCCTCACTGCAGACAGTGTCCTCTCCTCTCCCATCTGGGGTAGCTGGGCTGGGGGGGTGCGGCCCGGGCTCACGGAGGGCTGTGTCGTGGGGGTAGCTGGGGGAATGTAACACACAGCCGTAGGTGACAGGGGGGCTGGGGAAAAGTCACACACAGATGTGGGGGAGGGGGGGCAGCCATGAGTCTCTGCTGCTTTAACTGTTGGAGTAAAGGGTTTGTTGGGTTGAGTGTATGTGATATTAGGGGGGGCCATGATGACTGCAGGCCCTCCCTGGAAGCTCAGTGTGCCCCCATTTAGGTCTAACTGGCAGCCTGTGCTCCTAAGAAAGTCCAACCCCAGGATACAAGGGTCCTGCACAGCCGCCACCCACACGGGATGACGCACAGTCCTGCCCCCTACTGTCAGAGTCATTATTCCCTTCCCTTTCATGGGTGCCAGCTCACCTGTGACTGTGCGGAGCTGCACAGTTGTGGGCTCACACTGAATCCAACCTGGTACAATATCTGGCCTCACCAGGGTTACTGTGGACCCAGTGTCCACCAGGGCAGAGCAGGGCACCCCCTCCACAGTGACAGGGACATGACAAAAGTCCCCAACACAGGTCCGGCCCACCACGACAACAGGCTCCGTCCTCTTGCCCACGTCTGCTTCTGGGGGAAGTGGAGCCTTGCTTCCCCGTCTGGGCCGGTGGGCTCCTCCTGAAGAAGATGGTGGTGGTTGGGATAGAAAGCCAGGGGTCCGCACTACCCGGTCAATGCGGACCCCGAGCCGTTTCCCTGAGCTCCGGGGGACTTGGGGCAATCTCGGCGCAGATGGCCTGTCTGGCCACAACCCCAGCAGACCCGGGGACCACGGCGTGTGTTTCGTTCCACCTGTAGCGACACAGCACGAATGAGTTCTGTCATATCAGCCACGCATGCAGGCTTTTCCGGCTCTGGGCTGCTCTGCCCCCCAGCTCTCCCAGAGGGTCTGCCTCCCTGCGCCCCCACCAAAGACCCAGCTGAAGCCCCAGCCCACACCAGCTCCCTCTCCAAAGCCGTCTCCAAGGCTATCTGCAATGACTCAGGATGAGCCAGCTGGGTCTGTATGCGCAGCTCCGTAGGAGAAAGCGCCTGTATGAACTGGTCCCGTGCTAGCTCGCTCTGCACGTAGGGAGGCATGTGAACATATGCCCGCCGAGAGAGGCTATCAATGTCATTAGCTAGCACCCGTAGAGGCTCTCCAGGTTGCCTGCGTCTATTACTCAGTTCGGAGCGCAGCAGCCCGGGCTGTACACACTGTCCATAGCGCCTCCTCAGTGCTCCCACTAAGGCACCATAATCGCGTCTGTCCTCGGGGCTAATCAATATCAAACAGGCCAGAGCATCATCCGTCAGGCATAAAGCCAACTGCAGTGCCCTATCTTCACTCGACCACCCCCTAAAATGAGCTAACAGTTCAAACTGAGCATGAAAAGCTTCCCAATCCGCCTTACCGGAATACTTTGGGGTCTTAACGGATACGGACGCAGCCGGGGGCTGGGCGCCGCCATGTTTGTTTACATCCTGAGCCCCTGATTCCTCGTCCCGCCGCGTCGACGTCACCCCTTCGGTCCGCCCACCAGAATCCGCGCGAAACACATTAGACGAAGCACTCATGCCCGCTTCAGCCGCTATCACTCTAACGTCCTCCCTCAAGCGGCCTCTGGGATCCAACGCCCTGGCGATCTCCTCAGCCAGATCCTCCGACGTCCATGCACACGCACCTCCTTGGCCATAATCGTCCCCTACCTCCACGTTCACTTTTGGATTCCCTTGAAGCATTTTCAACCCCGTCCTCACCTATGTTAGCTAGCCACCGAAGTCAGCTAGCTGGCTAACTTTTATACACGTTTTTACTTCTGACACCAGTGTAATGACCTGACTAGATCATGAAGGAACAATTGTCCAGACAGAGGATGGAGTTAACGAATGGACGGTTTATTAACACAACTTAACACAGGCTACTGTTTGGCCGTAGCCCACGCCAAATAAATGAAAGGTACCCTACAAACGAACCGTGACCTTCTCTTGTGAAGCCCAGACTTAAGAGAGAGAACAATGGCTAAAACCCGGTCTTAACTTCCAATGCTCCATCCCCCTGCCCAACCCCCCTTCACGCCACTCCGCCAACCACCAGGCTGCCCGGTATCTGAACATTCCAGGCATTCCCGTGATTGGCAGATAGCAGGTTGATTGGCATGACCCCGCGAACACTGGTAAGTACGACACAACCCACTAATAGCCTAACACCTAACCCACCACTGTCTGTGCGGGTCGCTACAATATGTACATCAGTTGTAGCCTACCATAGGCATATCTTTAAAGCAATCTGCAATATTGTTGCCTAATTTGGGGCGGCAGGTAGCCTAGTGGTTAGAGCGTTGGACTGGTAACCGAAAGGTTGCAAAATCGAATCCCCGAACTCACAAGGTAAAAATCTGTCGTTCTGCCCCTGAACAAGGCAGTTAACCCACAGTTTCTAGGTCATCATTGAAAATAAGAATTTGTTCTTAACTGACTTGCCTAGTTAAATAAAGGTAAAATATATGTATGTGCAAATATATTAGCTGTTGCTCAATGGTTATTTCAATTTAAAAAATTAACCCCATGGGCTGTCCTATTTTACCCTCATCGTAACCTAGAATAAGATTGTTTTTACAAACAATGTAAAACATTGTATATTGTAACTTCAAAGTGAAAAGCCATGGATGGTCATTCATTGCACACCTGAACTCCTCTATTACATTTCTCTAGCCCCATCCTCAGCAAAACAAGTGGTGGGGCTGCCATTTGGCAGAACATTTCATTAAAGAGATTCTCTGGTACTTTTGAATACTTTTTAGCCAGTAGTTCAGAAAGTAGTTCTCCTGAGCCAAAAGGCCCCTGAAAATTGGTATTACATCACATAAACTACATTACCAAATGTATGTGGACACTTGCTTGTCGAACATCTCATTCCAAAATCATGGGCATTAATGTGGAGTTGTTTCCCCTTTACTACTATAACAGCCTCCACTCTTCTGGGAAGGCTTTCCACTAGACGTTGGAACATTGCTGCAAGGATATGCTTCCATTCAGCCACAAGAGCATTAGTGAGGTCGGGCACTGCTGTTAGGCGATTAGGCCTGGCTCACAGTTGGTGTTCCAGTTCATCCCAAGGGTGTTCAATGGGGTAGAGGTCAGGGCTCTGTGTGCGCCAGTCAAGTTCTTCCACACCGATCTCGACAAACCGTGAAAAACAGCCCCAAACCATTATTCCTCCCCCACCAAACTTTACAGTTGGCACTATGCATTTGGCCAGGTAGTGTTCTCCAGGCATCCGACAAATCCAGATTCATCCGTCGGACTGACAAATGGTGTTATTCTCTATGCATAGTCATTTTAATAACTCTACCTACATGTACATATTACCTCAATTATCTCGACTAACCGGTGCACTCGCACATTGAATCTGTACTGGTACCCCCTGTATATAGCCTCGTTATTGTTATTTTACCGCTGCTACTGAATTATTTGTTACTTTTATTTCGTATTCTTATTTTTTGAAGGTATTTCAAAATATATATATTTTTTACTGTATTGTCAGACTGACAGATGGTGAAAAGTGATTCATCACTCCAGAGAATGCATTTCCACTACTCCAGAGTCCAATGGCGGCAAGCTTTACACCACTCCAGCCGATGTTTGTCATTGCACATGGTGATCTAAGACTTGTGTGTGGCTGCTCTGCCATGGAAACCCATTTCATGAAGCTCCCGACAAACAGTTATTTTGCTGACACTGCTTCCAGAGGCAGTTTGGAACTTGATAGTGAGTGTTGCAACCAAGGGCAGACAATTTTTTTTACGTGCTACGCACTTCAGCACTCGGTGGTTCCATTCTGTGAGCTTGTGTGGCCAACGATTTCGTGGCTGAACCATTGTTGCTCCTAGACGTTTCCACTTCACTTACAGTTGACTGGGGCAGCTCTAGAAGGGCAGAAATTTGACGAACTGACTTGTTGGAAAGGTGGCATCCTATGACGGTGCCACGTTGAAAGTCACTGAGCTCTTCAGTAAGGCCATTCTACTGCTAATGTTTGTCTGTGGAGAGTACATGGCTGTGTGCTCGATTTTATACACCTGTCAGCAATGGTTGTGGCTGAAATAGCCGAATCCACTAATTTGAATAGGTGTCAACATACATTTGTGTATATATAGTGAATCTTGTCATGGCCCGCATACCATCCTGTTGCTGATCTCCAGACTGAATAGATCTGAATAGGTCCACCATGCCATTAAAGATATACTCAGCGAAATTATGTTGCCGCAAGCAACAATCAGCACCACAGATATTGGTTGTGTTCCCCTGCTCAGACGTTGCCTGCATCAACCAATGGGTTGCGTGCCACATCATAAACTGTGTAATCGACTGACAGGTTGCTATAGCATATTATGTGGTTAGCTGATACATAAAATACCTATCCAGGCGTTGTAAGATCTGGCAAGCGTCAGCAATGCCTGGGCATAGGAACGCGCCCATTGAGATAAGCGAGATACAAGTCTTCGCCCTCACACAGTCACACACAGTATCTGTACATGTGTATGGGTTCGCTTCACCCTGTTAAAGGGTGGTAGCCAGGGGACCAAAACAGTTGAGCCTCGCGTTTAAATGCTCTTAGTTGTTACCAAAATTGACCCATTATGCTGTTTACTTCCTGCATCTATGTCATATCGCTGAGTCTACCTTTAATTTGCAATTTGGAGCACCTGTGGCCAATAGCTCTGGCATGTTACACTATGAAACAAACAAAATAATTTCTTAAAGTTTAGGACAACATATAAAGTGCATGCACGTGTATACATCCTACATTATTGTGTTGCATTCGTAATTTGGGTTTAATAGTGGGAGATGATTGATTGTCATAAACATATGGCGTTCTAGACTGAGTGGTCATGTTTTTTTGTCTCCTGAAACGTTTCCGTAACTTATCGTTTCTCATTCGGCTTTTTCCGTGGGTGTTGGACAGAGTCCCCGCCCAACTTTCTGCCTGCGTTGTTTGGGGACACTATGAAGATGGCGGCAGCACCGCTGTACTGTGTCTGCCAGCAGTCTTATGATGTTAACCGGTTTATGATTGAATGCGACATTTGTAAGGACTGGTTTCATGGCAGGTAAGGAGCCGACATATTCCTTAATGACATGTACGAAAATTACATAAGTGCGTCAAGTCGTATTGCGATGTCAGTCACTGGTTCAATCAAGACAGCGCAGCGCGAGCACCCAGTGTGAGCGAACGGATCTCGGCGGAGGTCCCACTCGGTTACTCATTCCCTTAACGTTTACCCTAGTCAGTTTCTTGTATGCCTACAAACGACGATTCGGTAGTTGACATCGGAGCAATGAGATTGCTAGCTATTTCATAGTTTTCGGTTAGGAGTTGGACAGTTGGTTTATCAGCCAATTGTACTTTATTAGCTGTAGATGAAGCTTTGTCGGAACTTTCAATCAAGCATAACTACTGTTAGTGTCTCTGTGTCAGTAACTAGTGCTTGTCGAGTTGGCTTGCCTGCCAACCAGCCACCCCGAACCTTCACCAGCTCTAGTTATATGTTTTATCGTGCCAGGATTCATGGCGCGACGATGTCAGATTAACCTTTTTCAGAGAAGGTTGTCTTTCGGTGGTTTGGGGGGGCGAAACAATAGGCGAAATAATGAGTTTTGCTGTCTACTCTTTGCCAGTACAGGAAGTAGCCTGAATTCTAGTGACAACCTTTTGCTGTTGGACAATGTTCGTCTCATCAGTGAGAAATTGACCAAAAAGGAGTGTAATGTTAAAGTCGAGGTCGGAAATTTAAATGACCCTAATGAACAAATATAGGGAAATGCACGTTTGACGTCTCTCTCAAACATCATATTTTTTCTAAATAGGAAAGTTGACATGCTCAAACTCATAGTTCCCAATGGGGCAAATATAAGACATTGCAAATAATTATTTCAGACAAACTGCTTGGTTCGCGCCAGTATGAGGCCACTCATCATGCATATCAGAGGTGGTCCACAGTACACCCATATCACTGCACATTCTGTGATGTTTAGCTTTACAGAAAACAACATAACATTTTGGGCTTATGCAACTATGAAGTGTGGTGCCAGAAACTAAGCAAGGAATTCAAGGTGTCTGTATGCTCCCTAAAAGGGATCAAGGCATGAATGCTGCACTACAACTAGAGTGTGTGTGTACGAACATGTTTACTGAAGGCGCTCTCAACAAAGGGATTGTAGTCAGGGGCTTGTCTGTTATGCCCTCTATTCCTCTGTGCTCCCAGGTCCGGATGGCTCCCCAGCATGGTAGATTATGTGGGCCCAGCCGCATCGCCTTTTTGGTGGGGTTACCTTGCCTGAGCCTGTGTTGTCTCTATTGTTGGGAGCCCTCTTTTCCTCTGTAGTGTTGCCTGCCACCAATAGGATTATTCTGTCTAGCCGGTAGGCTGTGTTATTATCAGGCACTGAGCACACGCCAGTTGGGGAGCTGCAGGGGGGCGAGTGCTCAGGGGTGTGTTTTTGATATTCATGCCAGACAATCTTAAACTCTTAATGATTTGTACCATGCTGTTACCCATGCCTGGATCTTTCTTCAGAGTTTCTCTCTCTTGGAGAATGTTGCTTTCCTACTTCCTTCAGTCAGTGCCATCGAAGATACAAGTATTTAGATGGCTTCCTAGAATTCTGACTTTCAAAAGTGTGTGTGTGTGTGTCTGACTGACTGACGAAGACTGATAGCACCGCCATTGGCCTTAGGCAAGTTCAGTGTTCCATTTATCAATGTCCCTCCAGGATGAAAACACCAGGGAGAGATGGATGGCCCATGTGATTAAACCCTTAAGTGTTTTAGTATGATTGGTCTGGTGGTTTACTCTATGTAGGCCACTACTATGTCATTATGATTGCTCTGGGATGAGTGATACTATTTTAATGGTGTGTATGTGTCTGTCCACGTGTGAGAGGCTGACGTATCATGTAGATGTATTGCTTTACCTCTAATCATCCAGTGTTGCGCAGCCTTTCAATTCCAGTAATTGGTTTTGAGAGTCCATGTTTTACAGTAGCTATTGGAATGGTTTGTCTGTGTTAATCAAATCATATTAATCAAGACCATATCAATGGTTATTAAATAGGGAACATAAATCAATGCCCTTAGGCTTATTGTCCATTACATTTTATGAATGAAGCACTGGGAATAGATTGTCTCTGGCTGTAGTCAATTTCAGTACGGGCTTGGATAATACACATTTTAAAAGACTTGATAGCCTTCATTCAGTGAGTCACATGAGAACTGTATTTTTTTTCTTCTCACTAAATGCATTGTAGCCCACTTGGTGTGTGCCTTGGGTTGTTTATGAAAATAGGAAATTGAAGAAGCCTTGTTGAAGCATAACTTGTAAATGATGGGACACACCGTCTATGAAATATTTTATACATGTGGTTCAGGAGTTTATCCTGCTCAGGTCGCATGGTGAGGATTAACGCCTGCCATCAATCACATTTAGGCGTAGTTGGGTCCAGGATTTCTGACCAATGGGTACTGACTTAGAAAAACTCAGGGCCCAATAGGCTAATCATACAAGGGGTTTGTTGTGTGTAGCCTATGTTCTCGACTTGCATCCTGTCACAGGAAGTTGGCCCTGAGAGGCAGTCAGGACAGTGGCCTTGTCAGCATAGGTGTCCAGAGGCCAGGGGGGGCTGCTTCCTCTGGCGTGGGGGCGACACTTCCTACTATAATTATTCTTCATGGCCCTTAAATAGTCTCTCTGCTGAGAAAGGCTGCAGCCTGGCACGGTTCGAACAAAGAGCGACACAAACCGGGGATGAGGGGGAAGACTTACATTATCTTTCCTGTCCTTCTCTTTGCTGCGTTTCCTGCCTCCCGGCTATGTGTTGAGTGAAGTCTTTTGTGAGAGGTTGTTCTCCCAGACTCCTGTCCCGCGGCAAGCCTTTGTTTCTGAATAACGTTAATTAATCAGTATGTAACCTATAGGAGGATGCTAATCGTCTAGTAAAGTTGGTGACTGATTAACTCTGAGTTCATAGCCAGGTGCCCATCTTGACTCCCAGCTCAAATTCAAATAAAATCCATCAAATTGTATTTGTCACATGGGTTGAATACAAGGTGTAGACTTTACCGTGAAATGCAGAGTTAAAAACCTCTTAAGGATTGGACTCTTCATCTCAATTTCCGCCTAAAATGACACACCCAAATCTAACTGCCTGTTGCTCAGGACCTTGTGCAAGGATATGCATATTCTTTATACTATTTGAAAGGAAACACTTTGAAGTTTGTGGAGATGTGAAATTAATGTAGGAGAATAACACATTAGATCTGGTAAAAGATTTTATTTAAAACATGCGTTTCTTATTTTTGTTGCATCACCTTTTGAAAGGCAAAAGAAAGGCCATACATTGAGATAGGAAGCTGGTGATAATTTAGATGTTGTCCACAACAGGGCAACAGTGTGTGTGTGTGTGGGCAAAGTTTCAGACTGATACATTCAAGAATGAGAGGGCTACATAATATTTAGTACGAAGTCTCCCAGGTGTCGCTCACAAGTTTGCCCAAATGTACCCAAGTGGCCGACTTAGTCAATTGACCAATTTTCAAGTACGTAACTATAGAGTACATACATTTTTATTACCATAGCATTTGTGTAAGTTTACACACTCCCATAAAAGATACTAACCTTCACACCTCTAGATGACCGGGTGGGTGTGGAGCCAGAGATGGCAGAGGGGTCAGACTGGAGGAACCAGCTCCTACCTTTGAATGAGTGGGGTATGGAGGACTTGAATGTTGTCTCTTTGGAGTTTGCTCCAAAGGTCATCTGGCTCTCTACCACTTTTGAGGATTTAAAAAAATTCAGAACTGAAGTTTACTATTACTTACTTTATTTAACCTTTATTTTAGCATGGGGTGAGCCCTGCATCAATACATCAAATACACATACAGTACCAGTCAAAAGTTTGTACACAGCTACTCATTCAGGGTAGCTGTGTACAAAGGCAGGGTAGCCTAGTGGTTTGAGCGTTGGACTAGTAACCGAAAGGTTGCAAGTTCGAATCCCCGACAAGGTACAAATTTGTCGTTCTGCCCCTGTTCCTAGGACGTCATTGAAAATAAGAATTTGTTCTTAACTGACTTGCCTAGTTAAATAAAGGTAAAATAAAAATAAATTCAAGCGTTTTTATTTCTTTTCTACATTGTAGAATAATAGTGATGACATCAACACTATGAAATAACATATTGGGAATCATGTAGTAACCAAAAAAGTTTTAAACAAATCAAAATATATTTTAGATTGTTTACATTTTTTTATTTCACCATTATTTAACCAGGTAGGGTAGTTAAGAACAAGTTCTCATTTGCAACTGCGACCTGGCCAAGATGAAGCAAAGCAGTTCGACACATACAACAACACAGAGTTACACATGGACTAAAAAAACATACACTCAATAATACAGTACAAAAATCTATATACAGCATGTGCAAATGAGGTAGGATAAGAGAGGTAAGGCAATAAATAGGCCATTGTGGCAAAGTAATTACAATATGGCAATTAAACACTGGAATGGTAGGATGTGCAGAAGATGAATGTGCAAGTTGAGATACTGGGGTGCAAAGGAGAAAAATAAATAAATAGAGTATGGGGATGAGGTAGATTGGATGGGCTATTTACAGATGAGCTATGTGCAGTGATCTGTGAGCTGTTCTGATAGCTGGTGCTTAAAGCTAGTGAGGGAGGTAAGAATCTCCACCTTCAGAGATATTTGCAGTTCGTTCCAGTCATTGGCAGCAGAGAACTGGAAGGAGAGGCGGCCAAAGGAAGAATTGGCTTTGGTGATGACCAGTGAGATATACCTGCTGGAGCGCGTGCTACGGGTGGGTGCTGCTATGGTGACCAGTGAGCTGTGATAAGGCGGGGCTTTACCTAGCAGAGACTTGTAGATGACCTGTAGCCAGTGGGTTTGGCGACGAGTATGAAACGAGGGCCAGCCAATGAGAGCATATAGGTCGCAGTAGTGGGTGGTATATGAGGCTTTGGTGACAAAACGGATGGCACTGTGATAGACTGCATCCAGTTTGCTGAGTAGAGTGTTGGAGGCTATTTTGTAAATGACATCGCCGAAGTCAAGGATGGTCAGTTTTACGAGGGTATGTTTGGCAGCATGAGTGAAGGATGCTTTGTTGCGAAATAGGAAGTCGATTCTAGATTTAATTTTGGATTGGAGATGTTTAATTTGAGTCTGGAAGGAGAGTTTACAGTCTAACCAGACACCTAGAATATCTGGACAACTACAAATACCTAAGTCAGAACCATCCAGAGTAGTGATGCTGGACGGGCGGGCAGGTGCGGGCAGCGATCGATTTGAAGTGCATGCATTTAGTTTTACTTGCATTTAAGAGCAGTTGGAGGCCACGGAAGGAGAGTTGTATGGCATTGAAGCTCATCTGGAGGTTAGTTAACACAGTGTCCAACGAAGGGCCAGAGGTATACAGAATGGTGTCGTCTGCGTAGAGGTGGATCAAAGAATCACCTGCAGCGAGAGCGACATCATTGATGTATACAGAGAAGAGGGTTGCCCCGAGAATTGAACCCTGTGGCACCCCCATAGAGACTGCCAGAGGTCCGGACAACAGGCCCTCCGATTTGACATACTGAACTCTATCGGAGAAGTAATTTGTGAACCAAGCGAGGCAATCATTTGAGAAACCAAGGCTGTTGAGTCTGCCAATAAGAATGTTGTGATTGACAGAGTCGAAAGCCTTAGCCAGGTCGACGAATACGGCTGCACAGTAATGTCTCTTATCGAAGGCGGTTATGATATCGTTTAGGACCTTGAGCGTGGCTGAGGTGCACCCATGACCAGCTCTGAAACCAGATTGCATAGTGGAGAAGGTACGGTGGGATTCGAAATAGTCGGTAATCTGTTTGTTAACTTGGCTTTCAAAGACCTTAGAAAGGTAGGGTAGAATAGATACAGGTCTGTAGCAGTTTGGGTCTAGTGTCTCCCCCTTTGAAGAGGGGGAAGACCACGTTAGTTTTCCAATCTATGGGAATCTCAGACGACACGGAAGAGAGGTTGAACAGGCTAGTAATAGGGGTTGCAACAATTTCGGCAGATCATTTTAGAAAGAGAGGGTCCAGATTGTCTAGCCCAGCTGATTTGTAGGGGTCCAGATTTTGCCGCTCTTTCAGAACATCAGCTATTTGGATTTGGGTGAAGGAGAAGTGGGGGAGGTTTGGGCGAGTTGCTGTGGGGAGCACAGGGCTGTTGACCGGGGTAGGGGTAGCCAGGTGGAAAGCATGGCCAGCCGTTGAAAAATGCTTATTGAAATCGTCAATTATTGTGGATTTATTGGTAGTGACAGTGTTTCCTAGCCTCAGTGCAGTGGGCCGCTGGGAGGAGGTGCTCTTATTCTCCATGGACTTTACAGTGTCCCAGAACTTCGAGTTTGTACTACAGGATGCCAATTTCTGTTTGAAAAAGCTAGCCTTAGCTTTCTTAAGAAGGAAAGAAATTCCACAAATTAACTTTTAACAGAGCACACCTGTTAATTGAAATGTGTTCTAGGTGACTACCTCATGAAGCTGGTTGAGAGAATGCCAAGAGTGTGCAAAGCTGTCATCAAGGTAAAGGGTTGCAACTTTGAAGAAATATTTTGATTTGTTTAAAAAAAAAAATTGGGGCTACTACATGATTCCATATTTGTTATTTCATAGTTTTGATGTCTTCACTATTATTCTACAATGTAGAAAATAGTACAAATAAAGAAAAACCCTTGAATGAGTTGGTGTGTCCAGACTTTCGACAGGTACTATCTATAAACATTTTATAGTATATAGAGTATGAGGAACACAATCACTATAATTTGTGGACCAATAGGCAATAAGTCACTCAAAAGCCACAGCATGTAGTCCTCAATGATGTCACCATTGCCCTTGATTCTAAGCAATATTGTGCTGCTATTTTTATTGACTTGGCCAAAGCTTTTGATACGGTAGACCATTCCATTCTTGTGGACCGGCTAAGGAGTATTGGTGTCTCTGAGGGGTCTTTGGCCTGGTTTGCTAACTACCCCTCTGAGTGTCTGACTTTATACAATGCAATCTGCTGTCTCAGCCACTGCCTGTCACCAAGGGAGTACCCCAAGGTTTAATCCTAGGCCCCACGCTCTTCGCAATTTACATCAACAACATAGCTCAGGCAGTAGGAAGCTCTCTCATCCATTTATATGCAGATGATAGTCTTATACTCAGCTGGCCCCTCCCCAGATTTTGTGTTAAATGCTCTACAACAAAGCTTTCTTAGTGTCCAACAAGCTTTCTCTACCCTTGACCATGTTCTGAACACCTCCAAAACAAAGGTCATGTGGTTTGGTAAGAAGAATGCCCCTCTTCCCACAGGTGTTATTACTACCTCTGAGGGTTTAGAGCTTGAGGTAGTCACCTCATACAAGTACTTGGGTGTATGGCTAGACGGTACACTGTCCTTCTCTCGAAGCTTCAGGCTAAAGTTAAATATAGACTTGGTTTCCTCTATCGTAATCGCTCCTCTTTCACCCTAGCTTCCAAACTAACCCTGATTCAGATTACCATCCTACCCATGCTAGATTACGGAGACATCATTTATTGATTGGCAGGTAAGGATACTCTCGAGTGGCTAGATGTTCTTTACCATTCGTCCATCAGATTTGCCACCAATGCACCTTATAGGACACATCACTGCACTCTACTCCTCTGTAAACTGGTCATCTCTGTATACCCGTCGCAAGACCCACTGGTTGATGCTTATTTATAAAACCCTCTTAGGCCTTAGGCCTAATAGTCATTTACAACATTTACAATAGTCATTTACAACATTAACAATGTCTACACTGTATTGCTGATCAATTTGATGTTATTTTAATGGATAAAAAAATAGCTTTTCTTTCAAAAACAAGGAAATTTCTAAGTGACACCAAACTTTTGACCGTAGTATATGTGGCAGGGTCTACAGACAATTACGGACTACAAAAAGAAAACCAGCCATGTCACGGACACCGACGTATTGCTTCTACACAAACTAAACACCTTCTTTGCCCGCTTTGAGGATAATACAGTGCCACTGACACGGCCCACTAACAAGGACCGTGGGCTCTCCTTCTCCGTGGCCAACGTGAGTGAGACATGTAAACGTGCAAGGCTGCTGGCCCAGACGGCATCCCTAGCCGCATCAGAGCATGCGCAGACCAGCTGGCTGGTGTGTTTACGGGCATATTCAATCGCTCCCTATCCCAGTCTGCTGTCCCCAAGAAGGCAAAGGTAACTGAACTAAGTGACTATCGCCCCGTAGCATTCACTTCTGTCATCGTGAAGTGCTTCGAGAGACTAGTCAAGGATAATATCACCTCCACCTTACCTGCCACCCTAGACCCACTTCAATTTGCCATGCCGCCTCCACAGGTCCACAGACGATGCAATCGCTATCACACCGCACACTGCCCTATCCTATCCTATCTGGATAAAAGGAATACCTATGTAAGAATGCTGTTCATTGACTACAGCTCAGCATTCAACACCATAGTACCATCCAAGCTCATCATTAAGCTGGAGGCCCTCGGTCTCCAGCTTAACAGAAAGTCCAGGAACCCGCCCTGTGCAATTGGGCCCTGGACTTTCTGACGGGCTGCCCCCGGGTGGTGAAGGTAGGAAACAACATCTTCGCTGACCCTCAACACTGGGGCCCCACAAGGGTGCGTGCTCAGCCCGCTCCTGTACTCCCTGTTCACCCATGACTCCATGGCCATGCACGCCTCCAACTCAATCATCGAGTTTGCAGACGACACAGCCTCCAAAGATTTAACTTCCTGACTGATGTCTTGAGATGTTGCTTCAATATATCCACATAATTTTCCTATCAGAAGCTTCTAAAGCCATGACATCATTTTCTGGAATTTCCCAAGCTGTTTAAAGGCAGTCAACTTAGTGTATGTAAACTTCTGACCCACTGGAATTGTGATACAGTGAAGTAATCTGTCTGTAAACAATTGTTGAAAAAATTACTTGTCATGCACAAAGTAGATGTCCTAACCGACTTGCCAAAACTATAGTTTGATAACAGGAAATTTGTGGAGTGGTTGAAAAACGAGTTTTAATGACTCCAACCTAAGTGTATGTAAACTTCCAACTTCAACTGTACATCACATTAGTCATCTAACAGACTGCCATCCAGAGTGCCCTCCACGACCCCCCCCCCCCCCCCCCCCCCCACAAACACACACAGCCCCCCCCCCCCCCCCCCGACTTCAAATAAATATAAATATTCCATTCCCCTGCACCAAAAACCAACAGAATGAACCAAAGACAAAGGAAAACAAAAATCATAACAGCAAGGCCAAATTTAATATGTTTGAGTCCATGTATTGCACTATTTACGTGTGTGCGCATTTTGCATGAGAGTGTGTGTGTGTATATGCGTGTGTACAAACACCTGCACGGCATAAGTCTCAGGCAAACCGGGATTAGCTGTAACGACATTGCCCCTCAGTGTCATTCAAACCTTTATTTTTTTTAAACGTTTTTGTACTTTTATCTTTGACCCTCATTCTATCCCCTGTCCAGCAACCCTCAGCTTCCCTCAGCCCATCCCACCTATCTCTGCTGGCCACCCTATTTGGATTTCTACGCACTTTATGTCTTTCAACTATGCTGTGATGTTTAACATACAATTTCTATCGAATAGAATCCACAGATTCCGAGTTAAAGATAAATACTTTTACTAAGAGTATTAGTAATTGATGACCCAGTCTCTCCAGATCTCCTAACAGTACTATTTCTAGGGTCAATTTTAGAACAATGCTATGCATTTTCAGCCATTCCTGAACCTGAGACCAGAAACGGGCTACCTGAGGGCAATACCAAAATAAATGGTCTTTTGATTCTGTATCGTCAAAACAAAATCTGGAGAGCTTCGATGATAGTATGCCCCAAATATTCAACATTTTGTTGGTGGCAAGAATTCTATATTATAATAATAATTATTTGAGCTGAAAAGCACAAAGTCTTGATTTTTGCGTTGTTTTATATATCAACTCATACACCCTGTACCACGGAATTGGTACATCAAAAATCTCTTCCCAACTATTTTGCAATCTCTGGCACAGTTGTCAACATCCTGGTCCTCAAATGAAACTGGAATACTTTCCTATTTATGCTATTTTTATTCCTCTGCCAGTTTTGATCCTTTATATTGGGCAGACAGACCAGTTCCCTACCTCCTCCCGCTGCCACCTGCCTCCTCCATTTTTGGGGTAATGCTGTAATCAATTGCATTTCACTGTTAGGTTACACCCGTTTTTGTTTTTTTACAAAGCATTTGACAAATAAAATGTGATTTTAATTGTTTTTGAAATAATTTAATTTGAACATCTTGTTGAACTGTCCACTAACATCCACCAACATTCAGCTTTGTCAAGAATACCAGTATGGTGCAGAGGAATGGGGCTGCAGCTTCAGTCAGCCTGTATAGGTGTGTGAGCAGAGGTGTTGTACAGTAAGCCTCTGAGTGCGGCCAGTGTGTCTGCTGTCACCATGGAGACATCTTTGTTGTGCCACCATAAGGCTAGGTGATGCACAGGGCAGCCTTCTGCCTCTGACAGATTGCTTTATTTGTTTTGGAATCGCTTCTCAATGCGGAAGCCAGGGGGGAATAACTGCAGTGAAAATGTTTTGACATCAGGCCAACGGGGGCTGAAGTAGGGTGGCCATTGGTGCTTCATAAGTGAACCCACCCAAGTGTGTGCACATTCACAATGTTAACCTGATGACCCCCACTAACCCTGCTCTCCAAGATTCTCTTGTGCACCATCTGACACAAAC
Organism: Salmo trutta; assembly: GCF_901001165.1. Classification (NCBI taxonomy): domain Eukaryota; kingdom Metazoa; phylum Chordata; class Actinopteri; order Salmoniformes; family Salmonidae; genus Salmo; species Salmo trutta. The sequence goes on from NC_042963.1 coordinate 42,989,634, forward strand.
CTGTTTTCTTCTAGCCGGATTTTGGAACCATTTCCTCACGGTTACTACTAATAAAGACAGACACAATGAACCTCTGGCTGCACATCTGACTAATGAACAACACCACTCAGACAAGACGGCAGGTCTCTTTAGAGTGGAGGCAATGAGGCGACGGATCGTCAATCTGTCAGTGGGCTCTTGGGCAGAAGAAGAGGATTTCACCCTCATTGGCTCCCTATCTATCTCTGGAGTGCTGCTTAGTTATGTACCTTGCTAGTGCTGCTTGAATCCCCCCTCTCTCTTGGCAGGCAGTCCCCCATTATCTCCTTTTCATGCACCGACCATCACACTCTGGAGGGATTTAGGCATTTTAAGGCATGCCTCGTGCAGCCAGGGGTTAACAGTAATGCACTTGTTTCTGTTTTCTCTCTGGTTAAGATGGCCATACATGAGTGTTTCTTGAAATGTAATCTTTATCCTTGGTATTTTATCAATATTTTTTATATTTTAATGGGATCATCCACCAGAACACCCCTGCTTCACATTCAATTCAAAATAATACTAATGCGCAGCCATTACTGTTTTTGTGTCATCTCTAGTCTTTGTTTTTGCCGAAGATGATCTCTCCCTTCCACAACCACAATGGTGCAATACAACTGCAACAGCCTGATGTGTGTAGTCTATGTAGGAAAACGCAACAGCAGCCATGCAAGGTGCAAATCCAGCAGACTGTAAGTGGGAGTATGAAGTATCTGTGTTATAAAGGATATTCAAATCCTTTATTGTACCTGGTGCATCTCACATGATGATGATGATGATGATGATGATGAATAGACTACACATGCACAAGGGAGCAGGCTAGACTCCCAGGAATGATCATCTATTGAGGGTTTAATAAACGGGAGAGACTGGGGGTAACCATGGTGCCAGAAAAGAGCAGAGCTCACCTCTGGATCCCCATCACATGCTCATTGCTCCCATCATGCTCCATGCTTAGTCTGCCTCTGTAAGCTCTCTGACTACTCCCTCTCACTGAGTGTTTGGCTTCCTGCCGCTAGAGAATCCCAGCCACAGGAGTGATCTGCATGTCCTCACTGAGAAAGTTGCATAATTTCACTCCATATCCAAAGAGGAGATGAGAACAAAGGCAGAATGGTATAGCCTAGTAACAGAAGCACGTCACTAGCTCTGGTTGGTGGTGAGCCAGACAGGGTGTTGAGTACAGTATTGCCTGTGGTTGCGGTTTATTTATTCGCCCCTTACGGTGGGAAACCATATATCCTATTTTGATTTGTTCTGTTGCTCTTCTTGTAGGATATAGGTCTACTCTTTCTACTCTGTTGCTTAGCCAAACTGCCTTGTTGTCTTCTCCCCTTTCATAGTACAGTAAAATTGTTAGTGCATTTCCTCTTATGCCCAGCCTAATACTTACCCATTGGGAGTAAGATCCCCACTTCCTCCTTTGAACCAGCCTGAATGTCCTACACTAGGTCAGGAATTCCTTTCAGTGTGACATGCATACCAACCGGTGGCCTGGTGACTCATGCGTTTCCTGAGAGAGTGGTGGTTTCATCGTTAGCCTGCTCCGCAAACAATCTGAGCTGCGAATTGTTAATAGCTCTGTGTTTTTCAAACTCCACAATACAGTGATTGGAAGTAGTAGAGTGGAAAAATATAGGGCCCACTATCTATTCCGATGTACGACTGCAGTCATAACATAAGGAGAAGGGGTGTGGGTTGTAGTCGGTTCCATACAGTCTCTCTGAGCCAGACATTCTCAACAACACACACTGTCACTGTATGATTAGTTACCAGTGTTCGGGGGGGCAATATGTGGACTAGCTGAACTAAGATGACAAATCAGTGGTGGTGTCAAGACACTCACTCTCTTTTCATAGCATCGTTAAAATACACTAAATCAAATCAAAGTTTATTTGTCACGTGCGCCGAATACAACAGGTGTAGACCTTAAAGTGAAATACTTACAGGCCAATAGTGCAAAAAAGGTATTAGGTGAACAATGGGTAGGTAAAGAAATTAAACAACAGTAAAAAGACAGGCTATATACAGTAGCGAGGCTACATACAGACACCGGTTAGTCAGGCTGATTTGAGGTAGTATGTACATGTAGATATGGTTAAAGTGACTATACATATATGATGAACAGAGTGTAGCAGTAACGTAAAAGAGGGGTTGGTGGGTGGGACACAATGCGGTTAGCCAATGTGCGGGAGCACTGGTAACCTTTTGTTGATGTTACAGGTGAAGTGGGTTAAAAAAGCGTGGATGAGGCCTAAATCCTATGGCCATCCCAGAGGCAGGCCGCTTTTCTGACATAATGGTTCTGATTTGTTTACTGCTTCCCTTGTTTCCTGCAATCACGCTCCGATCAAAGCAGGTATCAGCTAGAGCTGGTCCCAGGCTCTCCTCTCGGCACTGGTCCCAGGCTCTCCTCTCGGCACTGGTCCCAGGCTCTCCTCTCGGCACTGAGCAGAAGCTGTTTGTTTTCAGCCTGTCGGCCGGTCCTCTCTGCACTGCTCCCAGGCCCTCCTCTCGGCACTGAGCAGAAGCTGTTTGTTTTCAGCCTGTCGGCCGGTCCTCTCCTCCCCCCTAACCTGCGCTCCACTCTCGGTGGCTTCATGGATGCCCCCTACCACCATTGCCCCAGGCTAGGCCAAACACAGCCCTCAAACATCTTGAGCCACAACTCAGCCCGTGTCTGAGGTTAAACCACAACACCATGGGGGGGACAGTTCTTCCCAGGGCATAGGAGGGTAACTCGCGTCTAAACTCAACGATTCAAGATGGAGTTGAGCGGCGACTAGTGTGGACGTCACATAAGATGAAGTTATCAAAAATGACTGATTTTAGCACCCAAAGAATAGCCCGCAATTACACACATTGTCGCTATGACGTCAGAGCTCCAGTCCACCCACACTAGTCGCCGCTCAACAAATTTTCAATGTGCATATATTCCTGCTATTTTAGGTTGACAGGGTGCAGGGGGCCTGCCTGTGTTGCCTTCAGCGTTGTGAATGAAAGTCTTCCGTTCTGTTCGTTTCGTGCTTGCTGCATTGCATAGCGCTGCTTTGGAAGTGATGGGAATACTCAAGCTGAGTGAGTGGCATAGATCTAGGTCTCACACTGCACTGAGGGGGTTGAAGTTGTCTTAACTTTCCCTTGGCAACCGTTTCCATAGCTGAAGCCAGTGGAACCCTCTGGAGATCATTACTCTGCAGGCTTATGAGGCTCTGAGGCAAGCTGGTTTCACACTTAAAACAGCTAATTTCTTTTGAATAGTGCCTAAGGTAGCCTAGTCAAAATGACTTGTGGAATATGATGTCCTTATGTGACATTGGATCGGGATGACAGGATGTTCTGTATATGAAAGGAAGTGAGCTGAAACCTTTTTTATTGCTTCTTTGTGATTTGGAGAAAGCCCTGTTAGATTTGGATTCCCTACATTCCTGAAGCTAAACACAGCTCACAAGTTCAAAGAAGACAACTTTTGACACTTCCCATTCGTCCCTATGCCTGCCTACTACAGATGGCTGTTGATGTGTACCGTAGTTGGTTGACCACTCGGCTGGGTCCCTTTTTGAATGAGGGGAAGTATTCATATTTTGCAACAGTTATGTATTTACAATATCAAAGGGACAGCTAATGACTGACAAAGAATAGTAGGAGTGTTGAGGGTGATGTTGGATCACTTCCTAACTTTAAACTATACTTAACATAAATATAAACGCAACATGGAAAGTGTTGGTCCCATGTTTCATGAGCTGAAATAAAAGATCCCAGAAATGTTTCATATGCACAAAAACCTTATTTCTTTAAAATGTTATGCACGTATTTGTTTACATCCCTGTTAGTGAGCATTTCTCAATTTCCAAGATAATCCATCCATCTGACAGCTGTGGCATATCAAGAAGCAGATTTAAACAGCGTTATCATTACACAGGTGCACCTTGTGCTGGGGACAATAAAAGGCCACTCTAAATGTACAGTTTTGTCACACAACACAATGCCACAGAAGTCTCAAGCCTTGAGGGAGTGTGCAATTGGCATGCTGACTGCAGGAATGTTCACCAGAGCTGTTGGCAGAGAATTTAATGTTAATTTCTCTACCATAAGCCGCCTCCAATGTTTTTTTTTGTTGAGAATTTGGCAGTATATCCAACCGGAACTCACAACCGCAGACCACATGTAACCACGCCAGCCCAGGACCTCCACATCCGGCTTCTTCAATTGCGGGATCGCCTGAGACCAGCCGATGAAACTGAGGAGTATTTTTGTCTGTGGGGAGAGACTCCATTCTGATTGGCTGGGCCTGGCTCCCTCGTGGGTGGGCCTATGCCCGCCCATGGATGTGAAATCTGTAGATTAGGAATTTATTTCAATTGACTGATTTTCTGATAGGGCTCCTGAGTGGCGCAGTGGTCTAAGGCACTGCATCTCAGTGCTAGAGGTGTCACTACAGACACCCTGGTTCGATTCCAGGCTGTATCACAACCGGCCGTGATTGGGTGTCCCATAGGGCGGCGCACAATTGGCCCAGCGTCGCCCGGGTTTGGCCTGCTGTAGGCCGTCATTGTAAATAAGAATTTGTTCTTAACTGGCTTGCCTGGTTAAATAAAAAATAACTCAGTAAAATCTTAGAAATTGTTGCATGTTGTATTTTTATTTTTGTTCAGTATATATTTTCTAGAGATATGTGGAATTTTGTGTTGAGTATGTGCTTATTTCCTATAACTGAGTCTAAAATGTCTCCTTTTTCTCTTCCTGCCCCAGCTGTGTCCAAGTGGAAGAGCACCATGCCGTCGACATCGACGTTTACCACTGTCCCAACTGTGATGTCCAACACGGACCCTGCTTGAGTAAGTACCACCCCACCACCACGCACTCTGTCTCGCTGCATTACTCCAGCACGGTTGATTTGAATTGCTAGTTGGGGAATAGTTGGCTGTCAAGTAGACATCTACCCTTTTCTCTCTTTATGGTCTAAAGTGGGTCTGACCTCCCAGAGCATAGGGAGGGGGGCATTATTAGGGCAATTCAATTGCGGGGTTATCATCAAATTGAGATTGAACATGGCCCTCGTTCGTCTGCGGAGGACGTGGGCTTTATGGGCTTGTGAAACCACTTATGGAGACGATCCATAACTCAAGGCTTTCATGTTCCTCAGACACTTAAGTAGCTCGTCTAGCCCTGTTAGCTCTGTGTAGTATCTACTGTGATCACTGAGTCTCTGAATATTCAAGAGTTTAACAATTAATTGTTGCCTTTACAGTGAAAAAGCGTATCAACTGGCACCGGCACGACTACACAGAGCCTGACGATGGCAGCAGGCTGGTGCAGGCGGGGACCTCTGTGTTTGTACGAGAGCTGCAGAACAGGCCCTTTCCCAGGTACTGAAGGAGCCAAGATACCAGCCACCAGCAGGCCTGACACCCCTGTGACCAAGCCACAGATGCACACACCAGTCACCACATAGCAGTGAGTCCCAGGTTCACACCCTGAGTTGAAAACCAGTGTTTTCCTGGTGTGGTCTGGGCATTGCACTGAACCATCATGAACTGGGCTCTTGCCCCTTAGTGACACATTTCAAATACAAACTCAACTCTTACAAAAAATGCAAGAGGCTACGGATCTGTAGGTTAACACCCCTGTCCTGCCACCCTGGATCCCTTTTCCCCAGAGCCGAAGATCCAAATCCCGTTCTGCCCATGTGTTTCTTTACCTCGACTTTACGCACACATTTTTGTGGTCACTGTCCCTTCACATTTCTCACTGTCAATCGTGATTGATAATTCTTTACATTTTTTACCGGTGAAACGTCCATGCAGTATCTGCATGCCAACCATGCAGTCATATTCATATGCATTTTAGATCTTCTTGCGTCTTAGTGTTGTTTGGAATTATGTACAGTGAGAGAATTTAAGGGCAGATGGTGTTAATTAACTGTAGCATAGCCTACCTGTGTTTAGTTTCAAAGCACATTTTGGCTAGTGGTGCGCACTGTTGAGTTTTGGCCACGAGAGAGAAATGTGACCATTATCACAATCATCCTAAAATCTCATAAGGAATGAGGTGGTGTTTTTTTGTCTTCCAGTAACATTATACTATGCTATTATATTCGGTTTTGTTATGTAGAATACTATCATTATGTGATCTTGCAGACGTTGATTCAGCTTTGGTCAAACTTTATTAAGCAAGCACCATTCACCAGAGTAGCCTGTTCTCTATGAGTAGAGCAGAGACTGTGCGTAAATTAGAGAATCCTGCACATGCGCAGAAGCTTCGGGACCTTTAGCTGTAGGGAGGCGGGTTCCAGAAAAGTTGGATCCGCAGCTGCATCTAATGTTGTGTTCGTAACCAAGTGGGACGTGGGAAGTTACCAGTTGGATGCATTTACATTCTTTTTAAACTCGTTGAGAAATGCCAATTTGCTTATGGCCTCAAGCTGCGTAAACCATAAACTAAAAGTACAACTATCATGCTTGTAAAAATTAGTGTTAAACATATTAATAGATTGCTATTTATAAATAATGTTTTGTTGCATTTAACTGCCGAAGATGCTATTATCGAGGTAATTTCCTTAGTAGGTGAGTTCAGAGGTCAGCATGTGGGAGCTGTTGGAGGGCTGTTCAAGTGGATTTTTCACAGTCGTATGTGGTAAATTCCCACTTCTCACTTGGTTACGAGCGCAGCATGAACACTGCAGTGGTGCCTATTTTGACAGCTGTAATAGGTCATAGAAAACCATGACAACAGACCAACCATCAACAGACCACCTTCATGTATTCAGCCTGTGGCCCTTGAATGTGAATACATGAAGGATGATTGGTCAACACACTCCACGAATGCATCTACTTAAAATGAGTCAAATCAGGCTGTACCAGAGCGCAAAGTCTGTGAACAAAAGGCACCTGAACAGCTTCTTCCACCAAGCCATAAGACTGCTGACAGTGAATCAAATGGCTATCCGGACTATTTGCATTGACCCCCTTTTTATTTGCACTGACTCTCTCTTGCACCGGCTTTATGCACACTCACTGGACTACCCACACACTACACTGACACTCCAACACACACGTGTGTAAATATATACCCACACACACGCTCACACACACACACATGCATATTGACGTCCCCCCCCCCCACACACACACACACTTTCACACTCTTCACATGCTGCTACGTTTTATTATCTATCCTGATTGCCTAGTCACTTTTACCCTTACTTACAGTGCCTTTGGAAAGTATTCAGACCTCTTGACTTTTTCCACATTTTGTTACATTACAGCCTTATTTTAAAATGGATTTAAAAAATGTCCCTCATCAATCTACACACAAAATCCTTCATGACAAATCAAAAACAGGTTTTTAGAAATTGTTGCTCATTTAAAATGATCACATTTACATAAGTACTCAGTACTTTGTTGAAGCACCTTTGGCAGCAATTACAGCCTCAAGTCTTCTTGGGTATGACGCAAAAAGCTTGGCACACCTGTATTTGGGGAGTTTCTCCCATTCCTCTCAGCACATCCTCTTAAGCTCTGTCAGGTTGGATGGGGAGCGTCACTGTACAGCTTTTTTCAGGTCTCTCCAGAGATGTTCGATCGGGTTCAAGTCCGGGCTATGGCTGGGCCACTCAGGGACATTCAGAGACTTGTCTTGAAGTCACTCCTGCGTTGTCTTGGCTGTGTGCTTAGGATCTTTGTCCTGTAGGAAGGTGAACGTTCACCACAGTCTGAGGTCTTGAGCACTCTGGAGCAGGTTTTCATCAAGGATCTCTCTACTTTGCTCCGTTCATCTTTCCCTCAATCCTGACTAGGCTCCCAGTCCCTGCTGCTGAAAAACATCCCCACAGCATGATGCTGCCACCACACTTCACCGTAGGGATGGTGCCAGGTTTCCTCCAGACGTGACACTTGGCATTCAGGCCAAAGAGTTCAATCTTGGTTTCATCAGACCAGAGAATCTTGTTTCTCATGGTCTGAGAGTCTTTAGGTGCCTTTTGGCAAACTCAAAGCAAGCTGTCATGTGTATTTTACTGAGCAGTGGCTTCTGTGTGGCCACTCTACAATAATGGCCTTATTGGTGGAGTGTTGCAGAGATGGTTGTCCTTCTAGGAAGAGTCTTGGGGACCTTCAATGCTGTAGACATGTTTTGGTACCCTTCCCCAGATCTGTGCCTCGACACAATCCTGTCTCAGAGCTCTACAGACAATTAATTCGACCTCCTGGCTTGGTTTTTGCTCTGACATGTACTGTCAACTGTGGGACCTTCTATAGATGTAGGTGCATTTCCAAATCATGTCCAATCTTTGAATTTACCACAGGTGGTCTCCAATGAAGTTGTAGAAACATCTCAAGGATGCTCAATGGAAACAGGATTCATCTGACCTCAATTTTGAGTCTCGTAGCAAAGGAAATACTTATGTCAATAAGGTATTTCTGTTTTTAACCTGTTTTCGCTTTGTCATTATGGGGTATTGTGTGTAGATTGAGGATTTGTATGTATTTTATTTATTTATTTATTATATTTTAGAATAAGAGTCAAGGAGTCTGAATACTTTCCGAAGGCACTGTAATTATCAGACTCAAATTACAATTGCTGGTAAACACTCAAATATATGTAACTTACATTTTTTCACAAAAATAGTACAGTTGTGGCCAAAAGTTTTGAGAATGACAAATATTAATTTTCAAAGTCTGCTGCCTCAGTTTGTATGATGGCAATTTGCATATACTCCAGAATGTTATGAAGAGTGATCAGATGAATTGCAATTAATTGCAAAGTCCCTCTTTGCCATGCAGATGAACAGAATCCCCCCAAAAAACATTTCCACTGCATTTCAGCCCTGCCACAAAAGGACCAGCTGATATGTCAGTGATTCCCTCCTTAACACAGGTGTGAGTGTTGATGAGGACAAGGCTGGAGATCACTCTGTCATGCTGACTGAGTTCGAATAACAGACTGGAAGCTTCAAAAGGAGGGTGGTGCTTGGAATCATTGTTCTTCGTCTGTCAACCATGGTTACCTGCAAGGAAACACATGCCGTCATCATTGCTCTGCACAAAAAGGACTTCACAGGCAAGTATATTGCTGCCAGTAAGATTGGACCTAAATCAACCATTTATCAGATCATCAAGAACTTCAAGGAGAGCGGTTTAATTGTTGTGAAGAAGGCTTCAGGGCACCCAAGAAAGTCCAGCAAGTGCCAGGACAATCTCCTAAAGTTGATTCAACTGCGGGATCGGGGCACCACCAGGGACGGACTGATATTCTGCAAAAGATACAGGGATTGGACTGCTGAGGACTTGTGAATCCCCTTTCCGATTGTTTGGGGAATCCGGAAAAAAGCTTCTCTGGAGAAAACAAGCTGAGCACTACCATCAGTCCTGTGTCATGCCAACAGTAAAGCATCCTGAGACCATTCATGTGTGGGGTTGCTTCTCAGCCAAGGGAGTGGGCTCACTCACAATTTTGCCTAGGAACACAGCCATGAATAAAGAATGGTACCAACACATCCTCCGAGAGCAACTTCTCCCAACCATCCAGGAATAGTTTGGTGACGAACAATGCCTTTTCCAGCATTATGGAGCACCTTGCCATAAGTCAAAAGTGATAACTAAGTGGCTCGGGGAACAAAACATCAATATTTTGGGTCCATGGCCAGGAAACTCCCCAGACCTTAATCCCATTATAAACTTGTGGTCAATCCTCAAGAGGCAGGTGGACAAACAAAATCCCACATTCTGACAAACTCTAAGCATTGATTATGCAAGAATGGGCTGCCATCAGTCAGGATGTGGCCCAGAAGTTAATTTGACAGCATACCATGGCGGATTGCAGAGATCTTGAAAAAGAAGGGTCAACACTGCAAGTATTGACTCTTTGCACCAACTTCATGTAATTGTCAATAAAAGCCTTTGACACTTATGAAATGCTTGTAATTATACTTCAGTATTCCATAGTGACATCTGACAAAAATATCTGAAGACACTGAAGCAGCAAACTTCGTGAAAATTCATATTTGTGTCATTCTCAAAACTTTTAGCCACGACTGTACACTGGGCCTTTACTGTATTAGCGGACCGATATAGACGTCTTCATCGCGGGCACAAAAAACAACTGCAAAAATTGCAACACCCCCACCCAACTACTTCCTGCAGCCATGGTTATTGTTATTTTATTGTGTTACTATTACATAAAAAAAACTTACTTTTTCACTCGGGTTGGTTAAGGGCTCGTGTTGTAAGCATTTCACGGCAAAGTCTACACCTGTTGTATTTAGCGCATGTGACCAATAAAATGTTATTTGATCAGATGTATTCATATAAATGACCCCTCTTTCCATTGTTGCAGTGCGGCTGAGATCCTGGTGCAGATGCAGGGGCATCAGGTAACACAGAAGTACCTGGAGAAGCAGGGCTTCAGCTACCCCATCGCAGTTCCCCAACTAGGCGGACTGGGTCTCAAGCTGCCCCCCTCCAGCTTCTCTGTCAGGGATGTGGAGGAGTATGTTGGTAAGAAGAGAACATTTTAAGAATCGATCACTCTGTCACAGTGTGCTGTTTTGGTGCCTTTGTTTGCTTTTTGTACATTAACTGTGCCATAGTTATTTTCAAAACTGGCCCATTTTCAAAGGAATTGGGTCAGTGTGCTAATATCTGTTTTCTATGAACACAAGCTCTCTGGAAGTTTCTGGATCATTTACCACTGAGGGAGATGTTAAATCGAACGTGTTTATTAATGAGATGCTAGCTCAGCATCTTGTTGAGGATTTAGGATCAATATTTAAGTGCTTGCTGTGTAACGTGTCTGTACATTACTGTAACTTAATGTGCCTCGGGGCCATCTCAGGTAAACGAGCTGGGAGGTTTACTTGGCCCGTCTTTTTACATATTACATTAAAGGTAGAGTCAGCGAAATGATGTTGCCATGAGCAGCACCCCATATATTGAGATGAGTGAGATGCAAGACTTTTCTCTCACACGGTCACACACAGTATCTGCGCATGTGCACGGTAGAGGTTTAACACGGCAACAGGACTCTTACTGATCTTGTGGGTCCCGAGCGATTCCAGCAGGAATGGGAGTCAAGTTTGAGACCGGATCGACAGTCAACAGGAACGGGCAGTACAGGAATAGGTATACACTGAGTTTTAAATTTCTTTGGAAAAATAAATAAATCTATACAAATAAATGCTTATTTGCCCCCTCCCCCTTCCGTCGGCTCACTCTCACGCCTTGCTCCAGTTTTAGCCAGTGACTACTTTACCTCAGATGCCAACATAGGCTAAGTCAGTGAATGATGAAGCCTTCAAGAGAGGAGTTGCAGCCAAGGACCTATCATTAACATTAGAGCCAAGGAAAGAGCAATGTTTTAGCTACATTTTATGGTTGTCTTTGACGATGAAGGAACCGAGTACACAGCTTGTAAAATGTTTTATAAAAATGCTGTGGTTTAATCAAATGGGCTACCAACCAAGTGTTGTGGCATAGCTGCTCTAGGCCTTCTCTCAACAACGTTACCGGTCAAGCCCAATTGTTTGCGTATTTTACTAAACCCGTGCCATCTGAGGTGAAGAGTGAAATACAAATAGATTGACTGATGCAGTGCTGCCACTGAGTTTTATATATATTTTTTTAAATGTGTAAGTTCATGTTGTTGTAAATGTTGTAGCCTAAATATTCATACACTACCTTTCAAAGGTTTGCGGTCACTTAGAAATGTCAATTTTTTTTTCTTCATTTAAAATAACATCAAATTGATCAGAAATACAGTGTAGACATTGTTAATGTTGTAAATGACTACTGTAGCTGGAAACGGCAGATTTTTAATGGAATATCTACATAGGCGTACGGAGGCCCATTATCAGCAACCATCACTCCTGTGTTCCAATGGCATGTTGTGTTAGCTAATCCAAGTTTATCATTTTAAAAGGCTAATTGATCATTAGATAACCCTTTTGCAATTAGGTTAGCACAGCTGAAAACTGTTGTGCTGATTTAAAGAAGCAATAGAAGTGGCCTTTAGACTATTTATCTGGAGCATCAGCATTTGTAGGTTCAATTACATGCTCAAAATGTCCAGAAACAAAACTTTCTTCTGAAACTCGTCAGTCTATTCTTGTTCTGAGAAATGAAGACTATTCCATGCGAGAAATTGCCAAGAAACTGAAGATCTCGTACATGTCATGTTGTGTCATGAAAAGTGCTTGTGTCCATAGAAATGTGGGTAGGGGGTGGGGGGTGCACGGAATGTACCCTAATGCTGGAAGGGAGAATTGAGTGAAAAAGTTTGTTTAGAAAACACTCTTATCCAGAGCAACTTAGTCGGTGCATTTAACTAAGACAGTATAGACAATCACATATCACAGTTGCATATTGAATTACTGAAATTATTTTCAATACTTCATAAAAACACAATAGCCTACATATTTCTGCGTGTAAAAATGAGCACAGGACGGGAGTGATTTTTATCTTGAAGGGGCAGGAAAGTTTCGGGCCGATAGAACTGTTGCTGGATTAGAACAATACAGGAAAAATATTCACAGGAATGAATTTTCACTTCCGAGTCAATCTCTAGTGTAGGGGTGTGCTTTATACTGTTCACAGTGTGGTAGTCAGGGCACCAAAACAGTGAAGTTGAGCCTCGCACTTCAATGTTCTTAGTTGTTGTGGAAATTGACCCACAATGCTGTTTACTTTCTGCATCTACGTCATATCTCTGAGTCTACCTTTAATCCACCAATAATGAAAACGTGTGTAGATAATGGTGGATTAGTTTACAGAGGACAGTGTTTCTTCACCTCTCTCCACTATTGAGTTTGGTACTTATGGGATCCCCTTACTTCCCCAGCACATTATCAGACATCTCAGGTTCATGTCCGGCTAAGTTTCTTTTGGGCTCAAATTACGTTCACTCTGCTATCAGTCTACTGCACACACACACACACACACACACACACACACACACACACACACACACACACACACACACACAGAGTGGAGACAAAACCATCTCACTTTTGCAGCTAACCTGAGAAAGTGCATCACTGGCCATTGTGCCTCTTAGCATGGGAATCATTGTGTCTCAAGGTTTTTTTTTATTTAATGCCCACAGTCAGAGTGTGGCAGTGGAACTGTACACTAGAAAGGGTTAATGGTATGCTTTTTCCATTGGGGTAATCATGCTCCAAACTCTCATCTCACTACTATGTCAGAGACTAAATCATTCTGTGCGCTGTTCTGTAGGTCTGAACACAATGTTATTTGTCCCTGGCAGAAGCACACAGACTTCTCCCAGTAATTTGTTACTCTTCATTCTCACAGTGAGATGTTGTGGTCTTCATGGCACTGGGACTCCTGAAACCTCCTTGGCTTTCAGCTCCTAAGCTGCAATATGTTACTTTTTTCACATTGAAAGATCACCAACACACATTTCTTTCTCATTGAACGTCAGTCTAACACGGAACCCAAACCGGCTGCGTGCGTGCGCCATCGTGCGCTATCGTTCATAAATGTATTTTGTCCCCCTATACCAAACGTGACCACGACACGCAGGTTAAAATATCAAAACAAACTCTGAACCAATGACATTTAATTTGGGGACAGGTCGAAAAGCATTAAACCTGTATGGCAATTTAGCTAGTTCGCTTGCACTTGCTAGCTAATTTGTCCTATTTAGCTAGCTTGCTGTTGCTAGCTAATTTGTCCTGGGATATAAACATTGAGTTGTTATTTTACCTGAAATGCACAAGGTCCTCTACTCCGACAATTAATCCACACATAAAACGGCCAACCGAATCGTTTCTAGTTATCTCCTCCTTCCAGGCTTTTTAATCTTTGAACTTATATGGTGATCGCATCTACACTTTCATAGTATTACCTCGACAACCGGCTTAACAGTGTGTCTTTCAATCACCCACGTTGGTATAACCAATGAGGAGATAACACGTGGGTACCTGCTTCTATAAACCAATGAGGAGATGGGAGAGGCAGGACTTTCAGCGCGATCTGCGTCAGAAATAGAAAGGAGTTCTATTTTAGCCCTTGGCATCGCAGACGCTCGTTGCCGCGTGCGAGCAGTGTGGGTGCAATAATTGAATAACATGGATTTCTAAATTTATTTTGCGACGCTCGCGCACGCGACGTGTCCGTTCTGGTCAGCATGTTAAGAAGCTGTATATCTCTTCTATGTGCGTTAGTCTATGCTTCCCATTCTTAATTTTCATTTTTGCATCTTTTGGTTTTGTACACCAGCTGAAAATACAATATTTTTGGTTAAAGAAAATATATTACACAGCGGTTTAAATGGTACAATGGTTCTCTATACTATACTTGCTTGTTTTGTCACATAAACTGAAATTAGGTGAACTATTAAAATTTTAGCATTTTGGAAATTGAGATTTCTGCATAGTGCATCTTTAAGCAAAGCTTATCAGTCTAGGTTACGGTGTCAACCTGACAATCAAATCCAAATGGTCCAGTCAATGAATGGCCGTATTCATGTGTGGGTCTCTTTTGGGGGTAGATTAGTCTGAAAATATTTTTTGATTATTGATATATATATATTTTTTTAAAGAGACTTTGAGATTGTTTAATGAAAAGCGCTATATACATTTATTATTATATTCACATAATGTTTAATTGCTTCATAACAACCCAAGCATTCACCACAGGCCAGCTGCCCAGCTACCGTAAATTCCGGACTATAAGCCGCAACTTTTTTCCCAGGCTTTGAACCTCGCGGCTTAAACAATGACGCGGCTATTATATGGATTTTTCCCGCTTTCAATTGATTTTTCAAAAAAAAAAAATAACATTCTGTCACGTGCTCAGTTTTTGGGCGGCTTGAAGCTTTCATTAGACCAATGAAATTGCCGAACGGGTTAAGGTCAAACAACTTTTTTGTTTACTGTTTAGATTAAATCGAGCGCTCTCAAACTTCCCATCATTCTGATTACGGTAGTCATTTTGTCACCCTCATCATGGCAAAGACACGGAGAAATGCATATGATGCAGCTTTCAAGTTGAAGGCGATTGATCTGGCTGTTGGAAAAGGAAATAGAGCTGCTGCACGGGAGCTTGGTCTTAATGAGTCGATGATAAGACGTTGGAAACAGCAGCGTGAGGAATTGACTCAGTGCAAAAAGACAACTAAAGCTTACTGCTAATTTTTTATTTTTTGTTTCCAAGCCGTGTTTCGTTAAAGCCTGTGTAAAGTTCATTTGTTTCAATGTACCGGTAGGCACCTGCGGCTTATAGACGTGCGGCTTATTTATGTTCAAAATAATACTTTTTTTTAAATTCAGTGGGTGCGGCTTATATTTAGGTGCGCTTAATAGTCCGGAAATTACGGTAATCAATTTACCTCAGAGGGCACTCTGCCTGCTAGGCCCAGCAGGGACCTGTAAGTTATTGTATTGAAAAATGTGTTTTCCATGCCATCTCTCCATTTTAGCCTAATGGCAAACCTGTTGTAAATCAGCTATTGCCCTTTTCGTAGCATGGTTGTTACATCACACTATCCAAGCACTTCAGACCTGGTACTAAGAAAGCCTCATCTATTCTCCAGGAAACCTGTGCTTCTGGTCCCTGACTGTCACTGGATGAAAAGATTGATGAAGGGATCATAATTGCTTATATGAGGAGCATATATATTTGCCTAGGACGTTTGTGGCTGGAGAGATTTATTGCCCCCACTTGTCGTTGGTCATACTACGCCCAGGCAGCGCCCTTCCCCATTTGTACACAAGTGCTCTCCTGGCTGTTCTGTATGTGAGGCTGCTCTGCCTTTAGCTGTTCCCTGACATCAGGCGGTGGCCAGTGGGGCCAAACAGGGCTGGGCTTGCACAACCACCAGCTGTCCTGGTACGGCCCCATGTTAACGGCAGGTCTGTTCACCGCTTCCCCCTCCGCCATTTTCGATTTGCCGTTTGCCAGTTGAATACAGGTGAGGTTATTTACACACATGAAAGACATTAACCAACTCTTACTAGGTCCCCTCCAAGCTTTCCCTCCTGTTGCTGCCTTCATCACTGGGAGTACAGTAATTGGATCTGGAGAGATTGCTTTGGATGTTTCAATGCACCTCCTCCAGTGGGGAGACTGCAGCAGCCCTGAGGCATCCATCAGAAGTATTAGGGGGGTTATGAAAGTGTCAGCAAGCTTCACGCCTTGCAGCCTCCATCACTGGACAACTGCGCTTGAGAACTCTAGTGGCTCTGACAGGCCCCGTGGCTGGGCTGGGGGAGAGGGTAGGGATTGGACTGGTTTGACTATACCTGGTAGAATTCAAAATGTTAGTATTTCTTTTTTGAAAGCAGAGCTTAGCATTTATTAGTCTGTTGTTCTGTGATATTCCGTCATGAGTCACACCTAATAATATGGCTGTAATATCATTTCAAATTCATCTGTCACCTGTTCTTACCTAACATGCTACATTCAAGTGTTAATGCCTGTCCTATCCTCAACTGCCCATTAGGCCTAACTGCCTCCCGCATGGCATAAATCATCTGATCTGACGCATTCTCTTGCAGGTGGTGACAAAATCGTGGATGTCATTGATGTTGCCAGACAGGCAGACAGCAAAATGAAGCTTCGAGAGTTTGTCAAGTATTACTACAAACCTCATCGGCCAAAGGTGCTGAACGTGATCAGTCTGGAGTTTTCAGACACCAAGTAAGTATTGGTTACTTTTCGCAGTTAACACATGTCCTGCTGCTGCTTTGATCATTGTATAATTTGGATTGACTTTAGTATTTTCTGGCTTCACTAAATGTTCACCATTATAATATTTGTAGCTAAAAGCACTTAATACAATTGTTATAGATTACCTGCTATGATTTAGTGAATACTCCTGTGATTCAGTGAAATTGTAGGACTATAATTGGGTCAAAATGTATATTCCCCATGCTTGCAAGTATAGTAGTGAGAGGAGATGAGCATTGCACTCCAAACAGCAGGGATGCAAATTCTTGCTGAGTTCAGAAGTACAGCGCTGACGGCACTATTGAAGATATGCTGTCTACTACAGACAAGCAGAAGGGATCCACTGCCCACAGGCACTTTGCTTACAGCCTATTTAGAGAGACGGAAAGGTTTGGAAAAAAATATGAGACTAAGCTTGGATCCTTCATAACTGAGCAACAATGTTCTACCAGGCTTCACAGTGGAAATGATCATTTGAAAGATTTTTTTTTTTAGAAAAGAATGTGTCTTGTCATCTGAAAAGGTGTCCTCTGGAGGAACCCCATTAGGGCATACTGATTTAGAACCATCAGCACTGCCTGATTAGCAGGCAGGGGGCGATGAAGCCAATCCCCCCCTGCGGTAAGACGAGGCCTCAGACCTGTTGGTGGGTGATCTGTAAAACAGAAAGCGAAAACGGCAAAGAGGTGGGGAGAAATGCATTATTTTAAATGAATCTCATTGGTCAATGCCTGGCTGATTGGTGAACAGTGATCTGAAGGTGTCACATGACGAACAGTTCAGCCTTATTAGTGCGCAATGATGGATGTATTTAAAGATGAGTCGCGTAACGAACGACTCTGCCTTACTGGTAGAACATCCCTAAACTCTTCCTTTGTATTCTCTCAGGATGGCAGAGCTGGTGGTGGTGCCTGATATCGCTCAGAAGATGTCCTGGGTGGAGAACTACTGGCCAGATGACTCCTTCTTCCCCAAGCCCTTTGTTCAGAAGTACTGCCTGATGGGGGTGAAGGACAGCTACACAGACTTCCACATAGACTTCGGAGGCACATCTGTGTGGTACCATGTACTCTGGGTAAACTGGGGAATTGCTGTGCTCAGCATATTGTATATCTTCAGACCGCAGCGTATCCCTTTTGAAACATGTGCTACGGTTAGGCTCCAGAGTTGTTCAAGTCTGTTTGCTTTGGCTATGTAGTTTGACAGCCCTGCATGATTAACCACAAATATTCCCCTCAGATACGCTACTGTACATTTATGTTAATAATTCAAATGTTTCATCTTTGTCTTGAAGGGAGAGAAGATTTTCTACTTGATCAAGCCGACCCAGGATAATCTTGCACTATACGAGGTGTGGAGTTCGTCCCCCAACCAGAGCGAGGTGTTCTTCGGGGACAAGGTGGACCAGTGCTACAAGTGTGTGGTGCCACAGGGAACCACCGTCCTCATCCCCACAGGTGAGGAGAGACTAAGTTTCTGCAACTGTCTCCGTTCTCACCTCAGGACAAAATGTGTTGATTTTTTTTATAAGGAACTTGTCTGAGTTCAAAGTGTTCAAATTACTCTACTGTTTCAGCATGCCTCATATACAGCACTATATTTCGAAAGCTCTGCTTCAGGGCATTAAAAAACACAAGAGCCATAAGGAGCCATAGAGCTGTTTTTCTACTTGGCACTGAGCAGACCAGCTAGCCTTTGATGGCGTCTCACAGGAAGGTCTGTGTGATTTGTGTCTTCAACTGTAAACGCCGAAGGGCCTGAGTGAACCACTTTGTCACCGTGGACACCAGCACCACATGCCTTCTTCCTTCCGTCAACTGTGGTTCACAGAACTTCCTCACATCATATGGCAAGTCAAATAGGTGATGATGCTTTACATACATACATACATGCATGCATGCATGCATGCATATACACACACACAGTGGCTTGCGAAAGTATTCACCCCCTTGGTATTTTTCTTATTTTGTTGCCTTACAACCTGGAATTAAAATTTGATTTTTGGGGGGGTTTCTGTCATTTGATTTACACAACATGCCTACCACTTTGAAAATGCAAAATATCTTTTGTGAAACAAACAAGAAATAAGACAAAAAAACTGAACTTGAGCGTGCATAACTATTCACCCCCCCAAAGGCAATACTTTGTAGAGCCACCTTTTACAGCAATTACAGCTGCAAGTCTCTTGGGGTATGTCTCTATAGGCTTGGCACATCTTGCCACTGGGATTTTTGCCCATTTTTTAAGGCAAAACTTCTCCAGCTCCTTCAAGTTGGATGGGTTCTGCAGGTGTACAGCAATCTTTAAGTCATGCCACCGATTCTCAATTGGATTGAGTTCTGGGCTTTTGACTAGGCCATTCCAAGACATTTAAATGTTTCCCCTTAAACCATTCGAGTGTTGCTTTAGCAGTATGCTTAAGGTCATTGTCCTGCTGGAAGGTGACCCTCTGTCCCAGTCTCAAATCTCTGGAAGACTGAAAAAGGTTTCCCTCAAGAATTTCCCTGTATTTAGCGCCATCCATCATTCCTTCGATTATGATCAGTTTCCCAGTCCCTGCCGATGGAAAAACATCCCCACAGCATGATGCTGCCACCACCACGCTTCACTGTGGGGGTGTTGTTCTCGGGGTGATGGGAGGTGTTGGGTTTGCGCCAGACATGGC